>NW_017731933.1:485667-599228 GCF_001890085.2 Hipposideros armiger
TCCTCCACAACTAGACTGAAGAACAAAAGGACAGCAAGTTGTCTGTTCCCCTTCCCACAATTCCCCAACGCTGTTCACATCCCCCACTTCCTCAATTAAAAACAAAAAGAGTGGAAATCAAGTGAAGCATATTGAATAAGAAGAAATTTTCCTGTATATATTTTATTTTTCCCTTATGTATTATTTTAAGCCATATACATTTATTACCCAGGAAAATTTAACAATTTTTGAAACAAAAAGGATGCTTGGTGCCGCCCCATCCTTGGGCTCACCCATCCATGTATGTAAATAATCCTAAACTTGTGACAGCAAATGCAGCATCTGGTGTGTGAGGTAGCATACAGATCCCAGCCGTGCTACAGCCTTAAAACACAATATGTTTCCCAGGAGTAATGTTGTAATAATTACCATCCTTTTTAGCTACAACAGATAAAATCATATGCTTATTTAATGCCACTAAACATATAAGAGCATACCGACTATTGTGTAGATTAAGAAGTTACTATATTTACAAAGCTAGATTGTAAAAAATAAAAAAAGTCCCTTTCAGACTGATAACCTACTTAAGAAATTTTCAAGGTGTTTTTTGACAAAGAGAAGGATTTAGAGGTAATGGTTGAGCAAACAAACACGTTATTTCCTTTATTGAGAAGAATTGAATTTGCTTAGTTAAAGCCAAAGGAATGTCGCAGCAAAAGGCTTTTCCTAATAATTGTCTGAAGCTTCCACTTTGTTTCAATAAACATACTGAATGAATTCATGACAGGTCCAAGAAAAAGTAATGAAAAATAACTTGGGTCAGTGTACAGGTCTTAGAATTGTGCTACTTAAAGTGTTCTATACACAAGCAGCATCAACTTCAACTAGTAGCTGATTAGAAATGCAAATCCCCAGGCCCCTCTCCAGATCTCCTAAATCTCTGGAGATGAGGCCAGGGCTCTGCGTTTCAATGAGTGATTCCCAAATCCCCTATTGTTTAAGAAGTACTGGCCCAAAATATTTTACACCTGAAATGACAGTATATCCTATCTATGGGTGTTGGGAAATAATGAACAATCTTCCTTTAAGAAAAATATAACAAGACTGGACACGTGTAGTTTGAACTATCATTTCTAATGATGATGATAGATTGCACATCTCCCCAATACCAGATACTTCTGAATTATATCGGGTCCAAAGTTACAGTGATGGGTACAAAGGTTATTAAAGGGCCAATGTCATAGGCTGAATTTTGTGCCCCCAAAATTTAATGCTGAATTCACAACCCCAGTACCTCAGAATGTGACTTTATGTGCAGATCAGTTCTTTCAAGAGATGACTGGATTAAAACGGGGTTCTTAGCGTGGGCCCTGATCCACATGACTGGTACCCCTTCAAAAAGAGGCCATTTACTTTTCCTGTGAAGAGGCAGTGAGAGGGTGGCCATCTTCAACAAAAGGAAAGAGGCCTCAGGAGAAAGAAACCCCTGTCAGAAACTTGACTGGAACTTTCAGCTTCCAGAAATGTGAGAAAATAAATTTAGGCTGTTTATCTAGTCCATAGTATTCTGTTATGGCATCCTTACAAAACTAATATAACCACCAACTTAAATTTTTCCTTCTGAAAGTAGTAGAATAATTAGTCCCAGGTTAGGAAGTGCAGGCGTTAATTCTGCCACTGTTCACAACTGGAAGCACAAGTAAAATTTAAACCTAAATTCCCATCCGTCATAAGCGTTAGATTATTGTTTGTGAGACCAATCTACCGCTTATGACGGATGGGAATTAATGGCTAACCAATTAATTTCTTTGAGTCTTAGTTTCTTCATTGTAAAATGATGATATATAACTGACCTAATGTTGTCAACATTAAAAAAATAATGGTTTTAAAGCACATGGCATAATGTCGGTGACACAGAAGTGCTCAAAAACGCTCATACATACGTTTGCCTGTTAGACCTCTGTGACAAATATAAGTCAAGCTACTAGAGAAGGGACACCCTGCATGTAGATTTTCAAATAACTTTCATTGTCAATCATGATTTTCTTCATGATAAACATCAGGCATAAACTAAATATCTGACCAGCTGAACTAAATCATCTGAATAGAATCGAATCTTTGCTCATAAGGCAAGTTCCAAGGCACGTGTCTCTTAGCAACCTTAAGGGATTCAGACTCCTTCAAAAATGATACATTTTATATGTCAGTTAGTTTAAGGAAATAATTCTATATGAGAAAAACTTTCATTCTCTCAATTTAAGGAATATAATTTCCAGTCCAGAATTATTTTTTTTAATTTTGAATAATTCATTTAGATAATAGAAATATAAAAACATTTAAAAATCTAATAAAAGTGGTACAATATTATAAATTCAAGGAATTTTCCCCAGTCCTATCACCTTATATTGCCTTCCCCAATTATTTCTCATTGGCCTTTCTCAACTTTTTTATTTTCTAGTGCTTTTGGGTAATTTCCACATATTTGGTGATAATTTTTATCTAGTTCATATCATTTGTTTTTCAATAAATATATCATATTTATGTTGGTCGGTTTTGCCAACCGCATAGGATGTTTTAAAGTATATAGTACATTTATGCTTAAAGCTCTGTTCCTCAGTTTCTGTTGAATAAATATTTGCAGAAACTTATGAGTAATAGTGTTATATGAGCCCAAGTTACAAAAAAAAAAAGCCCATTGTATTTTAGGAAGAAATGAGCTTACTGATAAAGATGACTGCCTTTAGTATCTACATAGATACTAAGAAAAATGTGAGCCTAAATACACATAATTCAGAATACACTTCTAATAACCTTAGCATAATATGATTGAAAAAAAATAAATTATTTCATAAAGAACTTGCTTCTTTATTCTTAGCTCATAATTTTTTTTTAGGTACCTCGCAGGTTGGCTATTAAACCTGGATGAAAATCAAAAGCTTATTCAAACGGAAATGAGGGCTAAGACTTTATATTGTCATCAGTGCATGGGTAGAAATAACTAAAATAATCAAGAGCATCATTATTTCATTATTTTCAAAAGAAAGAAAAATATACTATTCTATAGAATGTCATTAAATCTTTCCACAGAGAGAACCGAGCTTCTTAGCAACTGAGAATCTCAGTGCCTCATACATTTCTTTATAAACTTGCACATAGTCATAATTATCTCCCTTTGGACAGAGAGGCTGTAGGCGTAAATGTTGCGTTGAGCTTAAGTTTCCCTTTTGGCATCAACCTAGGTGCTTCAGGAGATGAGAATATGTATTGTTGTGATATCTGAGGGAACAGAATCAAAGCAAGGACTAGCCCTGACTCCTGGCTCTGAGACATGTTTCCAGGAACTCTGAAGTGGCTGGGGTAGGGAAACCAGAAAGAGATGAGTAAAGGCGATAAAGTTGGGGAGGTCAGAGAGGGGCAGATCATATAAGTATCCCAGTAAAAACTTGGCTTTGAATCTGAAGGGGGTGGGTTAAAGCCAAGTAGTGATACGATTTGTTCCTCCTCAAGAAATCTTCAGCTGCTCTATTGAGACCAGATGAAAGAGGGGCAGGGACAGAATGTGGGGGCCAGTGGCAAGGGGAGAGATAAGGTTACCTTGGACTTGGGAGAGTGAAAATGGGGTCAGATTTTAGATATGTTTTAGAGGTCAAGCCCAGAGAATTTGTTGTTCAATATGGAGAGTGAAAAAAAAAAGGGGGGGGGAGGGTGTATAACTCTAAGATGACTCCAATATTTTTGAGCCAAGAAACTGGAAAAAGTGTGTTCCCATTTACTAAATGTTTCCATTTACCATAAAGTTTCTAAGGATGCAGGGTTTTTATGGTGTGTGAGAGGAAGTATTAGGCGGTTAGTTTTGTACATGCTAAAATTGTGCTAGTTATTTGATCAGCTATTGAAAGTAATGTGTAAGGAGGAAGATATTCAAGCCAAGATTTCAGAAAGAGCTCTGGCCTGGAAATATAAATTTGTGAGTTATCAGAACGAACACACTCTCTGAATCTTTGAAGCTGGATAACATCATCAGTAGAAAAAATATCGATGAGAAATGGGTCAAAGGACCATTTAAATGAATGGGGAATGGGGGCAGCACCATCAAAGAAGCTTGAGGAGGAGATAGCAGTGAGGTAAACAACAACAACAACAACAACAACAAACATGTGTAGAATAAGGTAGCATAGAGACCCAGGGAAGCGCACGCCCCATGGAGGAAGTGGCAGTCACATGTTAAATGCAGGTGTCTACCTGACAAGTTGAGAGTACATGATTACTGTGAATTTAAAACAAAACAAAGAAATTGTAGAATCATTCAAAATCATCACATGCTTAAAACAGCTATTTTTGTAGGTACTGAGAAACAGGTTCTGTCAAATGTCTCAAAAGTCTTTCCTAATATGTTATTACCATAAATGAACCATTTATGCCCATAAAACAGGGAGACTGGATTAGCTTTTCCTGTTCATTTAGTCCCCCCAAATCTAAGGTGTCAGTCAAAGAGGGGTCTTCTGTTAGTACATACCTATGGCTCCAAATCACTGAAATAAGGCACTCATTCTGACACATGCGTACACTTAGAATAGCAAAGGAGTGCAGAACCAGTGAGGAAATGTCAGCCGACAAACAAATCGTCCCTTCGTCGGGCCCCTGGGCAGACAAGTCTGAAGTACTTGCCCCACAATCCCTCAGCGCCCCTGCAGGATGAAGCTGCCACTGCTCACAGTGACCAGCCCCATAAGTGCGGTCGGAACGGCTTTCTTTCCTGTCCTGGATCAGTGCCCCCACCACCTGCGCATGCTCCGTAGGGTAGATTCACAAAATAATCTGCCTGCAAGCGTCCTGAAAAAAAGCCACATTTCTTTTTTTGTTTGTTTGTTATTTGGTTTTTTTTTTGGGGGGGGGNTGGAGGGGGGATTCTGAATAAGACTCTAAACATATGAGTTATTTTGAAGAATAAATGAGATAATATATGAAAATGTCAAACATAGGACCTGGCAAATTATAGCTCTGGGGTGCCTTTGAGTTTTGATGCCTTTTCTCTCAACTTGTAAAGCTGCTTGGGGTGTAATCTACAGCCAGATGTACAGAACATGTAGCTGTTGATGCCAAAAAAACCCCACAAACAAACAAACAAAAAAAAAACAAACGAACAAAACAAAAAAACCTGCAGCTTTGTCTTCGTTTCAATATTGAATTTAACCAAATCCTAGTGAATTCTGTCCATTCAAATTAAAATAGTCTTCTGGATTTTACTCTTCTCAAGGTGACAGGTGGGGACAATGGAGTACCTATTGTGAGGTAGCCCTAGTGTCATCTCTTCCCCAGGCAGAGGCAACCATCAGGCTTGTTCCTCAGGAGAATCCCACACCCTCAGGCTCAGGACCTGTCCCTCCGTCCTCAGTCTCTCTCAGCGCTCACCAGTGTCTGAGGGCTAATGCCACCTTCCTTTCCGGGGTGTGGGGAACTTGGCTGACCCCTGACAGCTCTCATGGGCGGCAGTTGATTCAGGGGACAGCGGATTTGACTCCCACCCTCTTTGCTGTTTATGCAATACTGCCATTTATATTCTACTGCCACCATGGCATGTTGGTATTTAATGGTCAGAGCTTGTTTCCCCCGGATCCAACTAGGAAACAGCTTAAGTCCCCTCTGCCTTTGAACCACCAGTGTGTCCACCTCTTTCAGCTGTATTTCTGAGGCCATGTTCATCAGGACAGTGTTTCAGACACCCCACCAGCTTCTAACTTTATGCTTCCTCTTTTTCTCCTCTCTCCTCCACAGCCGGAGGCATCATTGTCAAATCCTGGTGTGTAGGGAAAAGAAAATCAAAGACAAAAGCCTCACTGTTTGAGGCATAAACTTGTGGATTACAGTTCTCCAGTATTACTCTTGAACACAAAAACCGAGTCTCTTAAATCGCATAAGGCATTTTCTGTTTACGAAACTAACTATGCCTCGAGGCATTTCTATAATAAAACTCTGAGAGCAATCAGCCTGGAATGGGGCTTGTGCATGGAACACACATAATCAGTATAATCAAATTATTATCCTGTCAAGAAGGAAATGTGTCCTTACAAGACCCAGCATCTAGGCAAACCCGGGAGGCTTTTAGCGGCTGCTCAACTCAGCATGGACGCAAAGAAAAGCAGTCTTATGCTAGAGGGTACCAGGAGGGGAAGGGTCACGCAGGGAAAGAAGGCAGGCACTCAACGAAGTTTGTCCAATAATGAAGGAGAGGAGGAGAGCACACCAGGTGCAAAGATGAGTAAAGCACAGATGTGTGGAGCACCTACATGGCATCAAATAAGCAGGGCAGCATTTAAGGTGCCAGGGACAGGTGCAGGAAAGAACATCCTATTGTTGATGCAGGGTTTCTCTGTACGGTACCCGCATCCCGATCTGCTGGGCACAGTCTCATTTTATCCCTGTAGTCCTGACATGGTGATGAATTAGCATCTCCTCTTTTCACACTTAAAAGTGTCTGGCTCTAGACAATAAATTCGAGTAATTTTACTCAATATGGAATTTGAGCATGTACTTAGCAGGTAAAATATACACTCTTAGCCAACAACCATTCATCCCCTCAAAGAAAATATTTTCATGATATAATTTGACACTTAATAATTGCAAGAGTATTGAAATTGATATCATGGAAATAATCAGATAATTAATTTACTTCATGTCACTTACTTGACTGTTTTGTTTTGTTTTGTTTTCAGTAGTATGTGGGGCTAGTTAGGAGGAACTAAATAATCTTACTTTCATAATCTGACCATGCCAGGGCAATACCTGATGCTAAATTTTGTTGAAATGGATGGAATTAAACATACAGATATAAGATAATTATAAAGTAAAGGAATACACAATGAAGTGAGAGAAAAAGATTTAATATCTACATTAATATTGATTTCTCGTCAATTTCTAAAATATTTTGGAAGCTTTATGGAGTATGGGCATTCACAATGTACCTCAAAGTTTTGTGTCAAGCAAAAGCTTGGAATACAGGCTATTCTAGGATGATTACTTGCTTATTTTAGGAATGGCATACTGCTCTATCCATGTGATTTAATTAGGAAAGGTGCTAGAGTATCACACATTAAATGTGATATACATATAAATGACATAGCCAACACATATTACTGATTGCAAATAATCTAACTATATATATTTAGAGCTGTAGCATGTCATTTTAATTATTTTACTATTTAATAGATAAGATATTAAATGTTAAGTGAATTGGAATAATACTGGTATGAATACCTGGGACAAAATTAATAATGCATGGTTATCAATCATTTTTCCTCCACCCATTTCCCCAGATTCAGCACCAGCTCCTATCTCTGTAGATATCCAGCTCTCCGGCCTCATTTATGATGACCTTTGCACTGCCCCAAGTGGTGAGAACCAGAAAAGCCAGCATGATTAATATTTTTAGGAGAAGAGAATTGGCATCCAGATATATATTATAAAAAGCTGGTATAATCCAGACCCTCGGGGACATGCATCCTAGATCACACATGCACAAATACTATTTAAATGGATTTTCCTGTATTATGTCCTGGGGTTATAGTGCTTACCCACAGTACAATTGACTTAAAAACATATCAGGTGTGATATCAGGGGGAAATTCATTATCACATGAATTCCATACATGTCATATGAATAGAGACCACCATATCCTCAGAATCCTCTGATGGAAACAGATTAGATCACAACAAATTTAGGGATATTCTCCAACATAAACATATGCCCATAACATAAGTTTCAACATAACTAAACCCTATCTCCATGGTCATCATCTGCCTGCCACCCCAATACACAATCCTGGATGCCACAGCATGCAGAAAAGGGAATAAAAGCCCATTGTCAAGGAATGAGGGTCCCCGCTAACATCTGCACAGCAGGTGTGGAGAATGTGGGCAGGGAAAGAGAAGAAATAGGAGAACCAAGGCTGGGGAAAGACAGAAATCGATTCAATTTGATTTTTAGTTTAATTTTTTATACTTGCCTTAAAAACAGATTATATAACTGAAAGTGTCCAGGAAATTTATGAAATATGACCAAAATATCATTTAAGGGACAAGAAAAGTTAGAACAGAACAGTTGTGAAGTCAATGTCCAGAGAAAATAAAATAATTTTTTCATTGTAATGTAATGTGCCATATACATATTGGAATGCACTCTTAAGTACTTTTTGAAAAATAAATAGGAAATTAATTAAGCACATGCATTAAAACTTAGTGTCACCCTATTCACAGGAGTAAGCATATTAATTATCATGCCAGATTTCAAGAAAATATTCTGAATTGAAATAACAAGATGAGTCTTGGGTCGCTTTCTCTTTCATTAATACTTTGCCCAATACAATTGTAGCAGGCACTACCCCAGATGACTCAGTGTTAATTTTAGTCTACATACCCTGCAGATCAATGGCTAATTATAAGCATCTTACAATTTCACCTGTTGGGATGATCCACCAAATGAATATTAGGGGCATCTTTTGATTATAAATATGACATACAATGAATTGTTGGTTTTCTTTACCAAAAAAAAACCCCAACAATTTTCCTTTGTAACATATATATTTGCTCTTACTTTAATGATAATAACGCTATTCAGAATTTCCCCAATAAAAATTGAAATATCACTTTATGACTTGTCCATAGAGGGGGCTATGAGGAATAAATGAAATCATTCATCCCATAAACTACACAAGAGGTTTATATATAAATACAGCATTTGTAGTTTTACTCAATCTGTTATGAGACAATACTTTGTTTACATTATGTTGACTAAGGTGTGTGGGTTTGCTTTGGGGCCATACCGTTTATATTCACATTTATAGATAATTCTGTTATATCATCTCCTCAAGTTTGAAAGGGCAAATTTCCGGCCACTTTTCATAGCCATTGGCATGGTTCCTGTAAGACTTGCTAGAACAAAGAATGTATCAATATTGTAATTTCAGTTATAACAATTGTCAATGCTATTTACTGAGATGTTTTCATGTGAGAAACTCATTTCTCCAAATTTTAAGCAGCACACAAAATATTTTAACATTAAACTCCAGTATTCCAAGTGTATAGGTTCCTACAAGCCATTTGATAAACCAAATTAACAATACGAATACTATACCTGTGAAATCATAAGTAGGAAAGAGGAATGAGTTGATTCATAGCTCTTTTTGCCAACTGATACACACCATGCCTGCACTCTGAGTTGGTTTCATAACTGTGAAGAATGTCACCATCATCTTAGTCCCTTCTAGTTCTTGCTAAAAAAGCCAGATTTCCACTGCGCAAGTAGATATTAGTAGTTATAGATGGGGGTGGGTGACTTTGTTGCTCTAAACTTGGTCTGTTTTGTGCTATCTCAATACAATTTGGAGAGAAAAGAGCATTTTTCTAGGTATTCCAAAATGAGAGGTTGACTTATTTCTTTGCTCCATCACAAATTTTTATGAGTGCCTTCAATATCTTTTGATAACATAAGATTTTTAGCCCGGGTAAATCTTGATTGCATTATGTTATTCTGTTAGCTCAGCTATGAAGCGTTCCAGTGTTATAGCCGTTCTGAAATTTTCTTCCAATGCTTGCATTGAAAAACATTTCTTCAATTAGAGCCATGCCTTCCCCTGGGCAGGTTTACACAATATTTTCATTGTGCTAGAAATCTAGCCACTAGTAAAATACATGAATCACTTCTACTTCAAAGGTAATGACACAGAATGCTTAAAAATCCAGGCGGATACAGTAAAACTAAGCAATGTGAATGTGTGCTGTGGAAAGTTAGATGTTGTTTTGTCCCGGGGTTCAGCCCATTCTGCATGAATGTGGGAGTTTTATTAGTCCATCAGAAAACATCTGTGGGACAGAATTACCCCGATGCCCCACCGGTGTGCAAACAACATTACACTTTTTAGTCAGCTTTCTTTTGCGTGCTTCTATCACACAACACTAAATTTCAGATTTTGAGTTTATTACTATCATTATTAAAATCATCATCTTTAGCTGACATTTCTTAATCACAATATCATATGCAGGACACTAAATACATGCCCTGTATTATTTCTTATTGTTTTAATAATCCTATTCGTACTAATATTTTATGCACAGACCTGGAAAGGTGAAAATAACATGGCAAAGCTCTGAAATTTGTAAGTGGAAAAACTGTCATTCTATCCTAGGAGAAAATTCAAGCTCTAAGCTCCTATACTGCTTTTATAAACACTGAACATGGGCGATAAGGGTATCTATGGTCCTCGTATGCTCAGAGCCTAAAGCACTGCCTGGCACAGAACAGCACTAAGTATTAAAATAACAAACCAAGAGCTGCTCTGGCGCGTCTTTTAATTTAATAATTCTGTAGTTCAATTTGTAGAATGCTCTAAAGTCGATTTCTGTTTATAAAGTTCTCACATCATTATTTTTAATGTCTATAAGCCTCTATTCATGACCTCTTCAGTTTCCTCACCTCAAAGACAGGTGTGTGCAAGGACATAGAACAGAGCTTAATGGTTGAGTGCAGACACCAGAAAAGATGAACTTGGATTCCAGACTCCTTTCGAGGACACATCATAGTCATAAACATGTGCTTATTTTGCAACATTTTACTTTTACTAATATGAAAAGTTACTTTATTCGGTTTTGTAAAAGTAAAATGAGATAGGGAATGTGTTAGAGAAATCTTGCTTCCATTGGAAACTGGTGAGCCAACTCCTTCCAGTTAATGGAAACTGTTTCATACATGTTTTCTTAGAATTTGTAATCAAGTCATTCACTACTTATTTAATTCCAATCCTATACTATAATGTGTTCAAGTGTCTTATTCAAATATAAATAAAACGATAGTCATAGCTGGTTAACAGCCTGCTATTAATGTTCTTTGATAGGTGAAGCCAGTTGTCACCTGTACTAAAGCATATTCAGGGACAGCTCAGAAGCAACCTGTGGCCTGGCATACCCTAAGTTGACCTCAATGAGTCAAGTATAATCTTCTTCCTTAACTGAAAACAGAATCTGTGACTTGCTTCCAGTCGGTAAATTATGGCAAAGGTTCAATTACATGCTAAAAGTTAAAAGGATTTTGCAAATTTATCTGAGGTCTCAAATTAGTTGACTCAAGGTAACCAAAAGGGAGGTTCCCTGTGTGGGCCTGTCTTAACCAAGTAAAAGGAGAGACAAGGGCACTCTGTGAGGTCAAACTCTCCCATTGGCCTTGATGGAGAAGCCACCATGAACTCTACAACAAAACAAAACAAACAAACAAACAAATACAATGAGCTTGAAAGCAGATTCTGCCCCACTCAAGCTTTTGGATGAGAATGCAGTCAGGCTGACAACTTGATTGCAGGCTTGAGGCCCTGAGCAGAAACCCAGTAAAGCAGTGCCTGATTTCCAATGCATGAAACATTTTAAAAATAATAAAAATAAAAAAATAATAAATCGCTTTAGTTTCAAGTGCCTAAAAGTAAGACTATCAGTTATACAGAAGTCGGAAACTAGTACATGCCCCACCCCTCAAGTACACAGGGCTTAAATAGCTCTCTGAAGTTAAAAATCCAAATTACTGTAGTTCAACTTCCCTCTACCACTGACCTGCTGGCTTCCAAAGGTACAAGAACATATATACCCCAAAGAATTGAATGATGTGAATGAGGGGGAATTTCATAAAAGCACAAAGTCTCCAGAAAAATAAAACATAAAGCATGACGGGGGCATTTGGTTTGAGGCTTAACATGAATATTGATTTTTATGTTGCTGGAAAGAAGTCATCATTCTGGTTACAGGTCATGGCAGTTTGATCATCAACCCAGGTACCATGGTACTCTACAGGATATGGGTGGTGGGTATTAATACATGTGTATTAATACAGAGGAATTTAACTTTGGGATTCAGGTAATTATCAAGTGGGAAAAAAAAAACACCTAAGCATGGCTCAGAGATATGGAAAATCTTTAACCTGACCTTATGGTGCCATGGCAGTGTTTCTGATCTACATATCTCATTGCAAGGTTATACTGGGCCTTGTGACAGCTCATCAGTGGTGGCAGTAGCAAAGTGAATTAAGACACTACAGTTTGCAGGCATGGTCAGTGAGGAACAGATTCCTCTGGAAACATTAAAAATTTCTACAGAGCTCTCAGGAGAACAAGACACTTTGACATGACTGCAGAATGTTGCAACTTTTCTTCACCTCTGACAAGACTATGCTTGTGTTCTAAGTAACAGAGCCTCGCAGATGTAGCTCTCTGGTGTCTGCCACTGTGGAATATGAGCTGACATGTAGACCTACTGGTGCACATATTGAAAAACCTCAGAAAGAGTGTATGGGTGCAATCCCTTCAGAAGCTGAATTTCCTGTTCAAAACATGGATGGTGCCTCTGTAATTGGTGTCCATATGAAAATGCCACTGCACATGTACTTACCAATTTCAGAGGCCAGCGGAATGTTGGAGTTAACCTACCATAAAATAGGGTAAAATAAAATAAAATGCAGTAATCAAAGAAGGGTGGCATAGGAAAAAAGATAAAGTTGAAAAGGAAAGCTAGCACAAAATGCAATCATCAATGGCCAACATAAATCCTGACAGTTAATCAAAAAAATCAAAGACATAGACTACAAGTCTTTGGGAATTGAGTTAAAAAGAATGCATTGGCAGTTTTTGTATTTCACAATGTGAAAATGTAAACAAATCGCTTTTCCTGACACAAAACTGCAAATAACTTTCTCTTGAGTTTGCATAAATATAATGTAATATAACTCTGTATACCAGTGGCTGGTATAGGGTATACTCTCACTCAGAACTATGCCATTTGTCCAAAACAATGCTATGAGATGTAACTTATTTAAAAACATTAAAGGATTTGTAGATTTTACCTAAAAATCTAAATTTCTAGTTTCTTTTGAAAAACCTAGAGCTCTGTTGAAATTTGGTCTATATTTAGTTTGGCAATGATCTCTGTAAGCTGAGAAGTACATGCTCACTTTAGAGTGGCCTACACTCTCCACAGCATTTGTCCTTCCATATTTTATTTCATCCAGTCGTAATTGCTTAGTTAAGTAAGCTACCTGCTTCCTTTAGGCTACTGAGTTTGGGATCTCTTCATATTTTTAATCATATCTTCCACATCTTTATGAAAATACAGCATAAGATTTTATGTTTCTATAGTAACAATTTTAATGTAACCGATCATGCTTTCCTTTTAATCTTAGCTCAAAGGAAGAATAAAATCTAATTCTCAATCAGATAATCTACATTCACCATCATAGTTAACAGACAAGCTTTCTTCCTTTTATTGTCGTGATCTTTACTTTTAATTTGTTTCTTATTAACTCTATATTGACAAACTTTTGGTAGAGCATGTCTTTCATCCATTGTAGAAAAATAATTCAGATTTAATATAAATAACAGGAAGTAAAAATAGGCTTGCTAAAATAAATTTTATTGTATTACTTTTCTGTATCTCTGTAACAAATACCCACCAGAACTTAGCTGCAGTAACTTATGTATAGGCATATTTCTTATAATGTGCAGAGGACATAATGAGGGTCAATGAAGCAGAAAGTGGTGAAGCTCTCAGTTCTTACACATTCTACTGTATACACTTGTAAGATAGAAAAATGCTCAGCATGAGGTGGTGGGGTAAGTATATTCTCTCACACATCGTAAATGCCTCTAAGGATTCTCAGTAGACTAGCAACACTCAGTCTTTAGCTTGCATCAGAATCACCCAGAAGGCTTGTTAAACACAGATTGCTGACGGAGCCTGAGACTTTGCTTGTCTAATGAGTTCACAGGTGATGCTGATTCCCATGTCAGCAGCACCATCTATAACCACTGCACCCACCCATAATCCTAAGGGTAGATGTGCGTCTCATTTATTCTCGAATTCCCATTAGATAACACTGTTTCTCACATATGGGAGATACTTAATACATAACTGTTGCAAGAATTAAGGGTTTGACATGTGACATAATAATATTTGGCTAATAGGATTTGATGGGGCCCCAATTAACAGGCTCTTCAGCTACTGAAAATAAAGTGCCTAATTTCATGTCATTTCCTCCCTTTTCTTCCGTAATTGGAAAATTCCCATTTTGTACTTAAGAACACATTGTGTTTTTTCTTCCATAAAGTCTGTATATCATCAAAGTTGTCTCTGTTTTTAAATGCAAGTAACCAAAATAGAATCGGATGCATCAAATTGTTAAATTAGGAGGAAGAATATATTTAACTTTTCCTTAGTATCTGTTGGTATACTATATGCAAATACACTTGAACTTGTGTTTTTACAATTTTACAGTCAATTGATAGTTTAATCATTTTCATTAAAAAAGAATTTGTGGAGAAACATTTATCCTATTCATTTTTCATTTTCATTCTTGGTAAACAGAATTTTTAACAAATTGTACCTTTATCTTTCTTTATATACAGACTATGTTCTAACTTCAAAAGGCAGATACAATTAACCAAAAGTTATTATTTAAAGTGGAGTTACTTTTTTTTCCCAACAGTTATTGCAATAACTTGTCCCTGTTTACCAAAACTGAGTCGCTCCTCTTGGACATCCAGCTGTGTTACACTTTCTCCCCTTTTTTGCAGACGTTGACTAAATTCTTGCCTAAAGGAATATGGCAGGAAGTGCTAAAAACTACATCCCGGCTTGGCCAATGAAACACTCCCACAGGACTCTACACCCTTGGAATAGGGTAGACACTCGAGATCAAAGACGCCTTGTCTCTGAATAACAACACAGAGCAGAGTTACCCTTAGTCCCAGTTACCCCTTCCTCTTTATTTGAGCTGGAAATAAAGTTCTATTGTGTTAAACTACTAAGAGTGTGTGGTTTGTCTGATATGGCTGCTAGTATTCCTCCAAATAATAAAATAATATCAAAATTATTAGTACCTTGTAGCGTAGTCCTGACATCATGTTAAAAGGTAGCAAATTTTGGAAAGATTAACACTTGCAGTAATTTAGAAGGCAGAAAACATGCTGAGCAACAGTCTACATCTACAGGAATTTATTGCCAAGTATCAGTTAGACTGTGACGACTATTAATGGCTGCCTGCACCAAAGCATTATGAGAATGCAATTAGTTTGGTGGGTATTTCTTCATACTATGTAAGGAAAGATCAAAAGGAATAGAGCGAGTCTAGAGCCTTAGAAGTCTGTAAAAACTGACCGCACTATGGACCCACCTATGGAAAGGTAGGTTTGAAAATATCGAGTTAAAAAAAAATTCTTGCTAAGACATGTCAGTTGGATGAAATGACTAGGTTTACATATTTAGTTTAAGAATCTTACCTCCATACTCTATTGTTCCAGGTGACCTCAACGTAGCCAGTATTAATTTGAGAAAGGAAGGGGCATAGAAGTGAGATGTAAGAAAATAAAGAAGATCTTAAAGTTGGTCTAGATAATAACTTTGTATGTACAAACTGAGCAATATTTCAAGCAGAAGCCTACTGGATTTTGGAGCAAAACTTGTTGATAAATTATGAAGGAGCTTAGACTAAAAGAAAGTTCTGTCACTTTGAGACTCAAATCAGACTTTAGATCCTGAGGCTTACACCTCCAGTTAGCAGGTTTTGAGAGGGATGCCGCAAGTTATGAGAAACATTCAGCAGTGCCTACCTTCGATTTAGCAATGGCATGAAAAAGAGAAGGAAATACATTGTAAAAGGTGAAGCCAGAGGCCCCAGATAGAATAATGGAGCAGAGAATTCCTCTCATTTGGCAGAATCTCAGTCCTATTCCCAGGAGTATATCAAAATGAATACAAAGGAAACTTCTGCTTCTCTTTTTTTCATGAGAGAATTTTTATTTTTATTTATTTTTTTTTATTGAGGTTATCCATTCCTGTCTCTGCCCTTGACTTTGGATGTGTGTATGGGGTAGGTGATTGGGGTTGTCTTCTAGACTTCAATTTCTGGAGAAGACTATCACCCATAGATCTTGGGCCTTTTATAGGCAGAATACATGATAGTTTCCTTTGGGATGGGATTAATATATTTTATGTGGAAGATGAAGATTGAAACTGATATTTGGGGGTGATGAGCTGGGATAACTGGTGGGGACTGGCTCAGTGTTTACTAAGTTTAGGCTCCAGTTTTCCTGGGTATACAGTTACAGTAACTTCCCAGCCTCCTTTGGAGTTAAAGGTGGCCACGTGACTCAATTCTAGAGAATGGAATCCAGAAGGAAATGAATAACTCACTTCTAGGCATGGCCCTTAAATTCCTCCCTTATGATCAACGCTCCATTTGCTCTATCCAGACAAAACATTGGGGTTTTAAAGCAAGGTTAAGACACAAGAGGGATGAAAATATTCCCTGAATCACTAGGGGAGCAGAGGCCCTCACTGGTCCCAAAGATTTCAGGTGAGTGAGAAGTAAAATCACTTGAGTGAAGCCACTGAGATTTGAAGTTTACTACTACCAAGCAAGTGCGCTATAATTTTTGGTAGGATTTAATTTTGGCTAATAAGTTCTATTGGCGTGCAAAATTCCATAACGTTACATGTGGTTAACAGTGGGAGAAATAGACTCTCTTATTCACGACTGTGGAAACAATACTGGGAAACTCTTTCTATAATAGGTAACAGTACTATACAGTATGCCTCAGAATTTTAAATGGGTGTGTGCTGTGATTGTGCAGTTTCAACTATGGGAATTTTGCTAAAGAAGACAAATTTGAACAATTATGCAACACAATTGTAAACATAATAATAGTAAAAATTACTAGGGCTCAAAAGTGTAAATCAAAGATTAGCTAAATACTGTACAGCATGTACACACCAACAAATACAATGAAGCTACTAAAACTTTTTCTATTATTATTCTTTTTTGCATTGAATTGTCCAAAGCTGCCTATGTGTGAGGACACATGTTTGTAGTAACACTGATTGAAAAAATAGATGTTGTCTCTTTCCTTTTGGAACACTTTAGCTTGGAAGTAAGACCTAGACCAAATAAATAGAATTATGTTGATTATCACAGCAGGAAATGTCAATGTCATATGAAGTCACCAATGTAGGAAATAAGGAACATGTCCTCTGTCCTAGGAGGCAAGTGTTTGAGGAAAGGCTCTGCTATTGCTTCACCTGAAATCTAAGACAAGTCACTTGATTGGGAACTAATCGCTAGTCTCAAAGTTGTTTTGAATGCTATATATCATAATACCTGTGAAGTGTTTCATATAGCACCTGACATGATTAGATGCTCAGAAAGGCTGATTATGGTTGTTATTATGGTGATTAATTACCACTGTCATTACTGATGTGGAAAGGACTATATACTAATTTGTTAGGTATAAAAGGCAGCTACATGCACAGTTATGTTCTCATTTTTAAGAACAGGTGAATAACATGCATAAAGGGAAATTTTCCAAGATATTTTCCCCTTTGGGTATGGAAATTTGGCTGTATTCCAACGTATTCTTTAAAATTTTAATTGTTTTAATTTTTGATACTTGCCAGTATCACAGAGACAGTGAGAGAAAAATAACTAAATATTGCAATATTGCTATTAGATTACTTTTTATAAAACTCATATGCTTAAAGCACATGACATGCTAGTGCTTCAACCATAATTCTAAAATGTACTAATTAGAAGTACTCATCTTATGAACTCATATTATGCTTTGTTAAAATGTTACAACATAAAAATAGGGCATGTAAAAATATTACTAAGATCTCAGGCAACATGACTTTTCACGCTGCCTTGTACAATGGTTCCATCTGTAGAGGAAACAGCTATGGATATTGTCAAATCTCTCAAACTATTTCTGTAGCTAATGGGAATCAAAGAGTTAACAGACCTACCTGGACTAAGTTAATACCAGGTGCCAGGCACGATGTTAGACAATTTATATCCATTCTCTCATACAGCTTTGCAATTGTTCAAATAGGAAGGTATAACAGATACTCATTTTATTCATGAAAAAAATCAAGGCTCAGAAACTTTAAGAAACTTATCTTTATATCCCAAATAAGTGGCATAGTGAATATAAAAAAATACAATAAAAGCTTATTTTGTTTAAAGGTCTATGATAAATGTTGTCCCATACCTAAATTTTATGAAAACCTTTTTTTGTGGTACACAGTAAGAATTTCAATTTTTATTAAAAAAAAACTAATTTTGGGCCGGCCGAGTGGCGCGATGGTTAAGAACTGGCTTGGTGCGCCGGAGGGCCCCTGTTCGGATCCCACATATGAGGGCCAGTGACACTGCCCTCTACAGCTGAGATGCTGGGCGGCGGCTCGACCTGGAGCTGGGCTGCCGTGGGTCGCGGGCGACGGCGTGGGCTGCAGCCCCTGTGGCAGTGGGTTGCCATGGGCTACCGTGTGTGGCCAGCAGCCAGCGTGAGCGGCCAGCAGCCGCAGTGAGCAGCCGTCCAGAGGCCGGCGACTGATCTGCCTCGCCCGGGAAGAGCGCGATGATGGTGCCAACTTGGACAGTGGGGCAGCGTCCTCCACAACTAGACTGAGGACCAAAATGACGGCAACTTGTCTGTTCCCCTTCCCCCAATTCCCTAGCACTGTTCCCTTCCCCCCAATTCCCCAATAAAAATCTTTTAAAAAAAACCAAAACAAAACTAATTTTAACTTAGAATTAATTTTCAAATTTCTTAAAATTTTCAACAATCAGTACTATCTAAAAAGAGCAGATGAAAAGAATAATTTGTAACTCCAGCTTATTACTATAAATTCTTCATTTGTTCATGCATTCATATATCCACCATTATATGTTATTTCCATTTTGATAAACAAAAGAAACAAAAATTTGAATATAATATTAAAACTGTTTTCAGGCTCAGTGAATGATATTCTAATCTAATCTTCTTTTAATCAAAATTACCTTAACTGCCTGGATACATTTAATGCTTTAATCTAAGCAGAGTTAACTTTAAAAAAAAATAATAAAAGTAATGTTGTAAAAAGAGATTTTTATAAGGTGGTAAGAATGCCCTAAGTGAATGAAAAAACTGTGTTAATTGTTCAAGTGAATAAGAAAACTTGTAACTCTTTAAACATTTTTGCCAATTAACCGCTTATTTTTCTTAACCTTAGTGTAAAGGAGTAAGAAATGATACATCAGGGGTGTCCAGTTAGCTCAGTTGGTTAGAGCGTGGTGCTGATGACACCAAGGTTGCTGGTTTGATCCCCGTGTGGGCCACTGTGAGCTGTGCCCTCCTTAAAAAAGTCAACTATGACATTGTAACATGAAAGCAATGTGTAACCAATGGCCATGACTGTTCCCCAATAAAATTAAATAAATAAATAAATAAATAAAAGATCCTGTTTTCAGAAAAGAATCAACTAGTTGTCCTATCACATTAATCTCTATTTATAGTTCTATCTCTTTTTCCTTTGTACTCTCTAATGCTTCATGAACCAGACACTTAATCTCCATTGGGTGGAAACTACGGATGAAATAATTCAAAAATTATGGGGAAAAAAACCAAAACAAAACAAAACAGACCATGCTATCACATGCAGAGCCTTAGCTATACTAGGCACTTATATATATTAAATTAGAATTTATTTAAATTAGCCTTCTGAACAACAAATACCATGCACACATACTGAGGTGAATGCAAATTGAGTAATTTTAAACACAAAGAAACATTTTTAAAAGCCCTGAAATGAAGAGTAATTACTCTCATTTAGGTAACCATCAAATCCATAGGATTTCACTTTCAAGTGAATTAAACATTGAAAAAGAATAGATTTGTTTGACAGTTTGTTGAAGAGCTCCTCTGAATTGCAATATTCTGGTTGATATGCATGTGCACAAGACCAACTACTTTGAAAATGAAGTGCTGTGAAAAATGTCAAGAGATCAATTTGGTGTAATCATTGCTCTGGACTTAAGCACCATGGAATGAAGTACAGTAAATTATTGAAGTGTCTCGTTTTGAAGGGCACATTAAATAGCATTTAATTATATCTGTTCAAAACATGAAGAAATTTTAATGCAACATCCAAAATATCTAAAATTAGATATTTTGTGAATATCTAAATGTGTGAAACATTTGGATGCTCATAGAGAAACACTAAGAATCTTAGAACTTCCCAAATAAAGATTCCATTAACACTCAAAAGAAATATTTCCTATTTATTGGCTTATCTACTTCTAATCTTACCTCTAAATTTTTATTGACTGTCTGCTCCAATTGTTGACATCGCAAACAATTTCTATTTACTCTTACTTAGTGTGAGGTGACGCCTATAGCCCTGCAGGGAGCCCCTTTGAATTCACACACTTAATTACCTCCTTCTCTCAGGGGAAGTGTTATTCTGCCAAAAGGAAAGGGAAAAGAGTTTATAAAATACTGCCATAAACTAGACAGTAATATTATAGAAGGGATGTATATAAAAGGAGAGGTCAGAACAAATACTAACAAAAAAAATCTAAAACTTTGAAATAAGACAATGGGAAGATAATGTCCTTTCAAAGCCTTATTTTAATAGTGCTCAAAGATTATCTAAATAGCTAGAAGAATGTCTGTCTTCATGTGCTATGTCTATTCATTAAAGTCAATATTCTGTAAAGTTACTTGAGTACTTGTAGATTTTTTGTCAGGTCAAATGCAAATGGTTCTATTAGAAAAAAATAATATCAAAGGTTATGGTTTTATTGCTCTGAAGGACATTAGTCAGTTTCATATTTAACCAAACAACCCTATTTTAGTCCAACATTCAATTTTTAAATGCTGATAAATACCAAAATCTTCAAGTGCTCTTTGAATCACCTTTAGTATTCTGCTGTATCCCTTACGGATGAGCTTAAACAAATTTTAGAGATGCTCATTATATACTACATGATACTCATGGTGTACTGTATGCTGGTGAGTGGGTGAAGGTGACTACATTTTTGGTATTTTTTAACCTGAACTTCATGGTGTACCTTTACTACTTTGTAATACATTTTGAATATCTGAATT
The DNA here is from genome assembly GCF_001890085.2 of Hipposideros armiger. NCBI lineage: Eukaryota > Metazoa > Chordata > Mammalia > Chiroptera > Hipposideridae > Hipposideros > Hipposideros armiger. The sequence goes on from NW_017731933.1 coordinate 506,594, forward strand.
TAGGTGATACTGTATTCTAACATGAATATTAAAATTATTAATAACATCATCATGGTGATTATCCATGTTTGATCTACTTCCACTAGTGCATATGTTCAAAAGGCATATGCGTGTCTCTCATTACATAGGTCTTATTGTATTGTTTTACTCACCTTAGAGAAGATAACTGCACACTCAAAAGCAAAGCTTACGATTTATTTTTCTGTTCTTTTGAATCTGAGTCTCATTATTTCATCTTGAAAATATTCTAAGTATAGGAATATCCCATTATTTTCCATCCTCCATTGTATTGTGAAGAAAGAGACAACAGGCCAAAATGGAGTCACTTGTACCAAGCCCAGGTCAGCAAACCAAGATTTAATGCTTAACTTAATTGCAGTTTCAACTTCCCAGGAATGTAACCTTTAACCAGTCAACATGAAATTACCTCATCAGCACTAGAGAGATAATCTGCCCCATAGGTCCCTTCCGTTCCCCTTAGGAGGGCAACCTTGTATAAAACAACACATTGTTTCTTAATAATTTTCTATTTTCCGCCCTCTTTCTGCCTTTAACAACTTTCCTTTTCCATAGCTCAGTGAAGCTTCTTTTTTTTTTTTTTTTTTAAATTGGGGAATTGGGGGGATGGGAACAGTGCTGGGGAATTGGGGGAAGGGGAACAGACAAGTTGCTGTCGTTTTGTTCTTCAATCTAGTTGTGGAGGACATTGCTTCACTGGCCCAAGTTGGCACCATCATTGCGCTCTTCCCGGCCGAGGCAGATCAGTCACCGGCTTCTGGACGGCTGCTCACTGCGGCTGCTGGCCGCTCACGCTGGCTGCTGGCTACACACAGTAGCCCATGGCAACCCACTGCAGCAGGGCCTGCAGCCTACGCCGCCGCCAGCGACTTACGGAAGCCCAGCTCCAGGTTGAGCTGTTGTTCAGCATCTTAGCTGTAGAGAGCAGTGTCACTGGCCCGCATATGTGGGATCCGAACCGGGGCCCTCTGGCGTCCCAAGCCAGCTCTTAACCACCGTGCCACTCGGCCAGCCCTGAAGCTTCTTTTTATTTGCTAGATGGGATTCATGAATCTTTGAAGAAAACCAATTTGATCTATTAAATTTACTTGGTTGAATTTCTGTTATTTAACAGATTTGGTGGCAGCATCAGAACCAAGCTTCTAGGATAAGGAGAAATAGGCATATGGTGCCTACCAACTCGGAGTTCACTGTCTTTCCCGCCATTTCTGAGGGCTGTGGGTAAGTTCGTTCTGAGCTCCACTCTCTTGGTGTTGAGCTTCTGATCTAATTGGCTTTCCAGCCCAAAGTTTAATGGGACAGCTTGAGCTGGCAGAGGGTTACAGCCAGAACCCAAGCCTTAAACCCTGGGCTCAACCTACAGTTCCCCAGTTGTGTGAGACCCCTTCCCTTGGCTTCAGTCCGCAGTCCCACCTACTACATCTGCTGGTCTGGTCCATGCTGGGCATAGCTGGCAGTATGCACAGCCTCCTCACGGCCAGTCTGAAGTCATCTCTTTTGGTAATTGATAGTATGACAAAGTGCACAAGTGAGCTTGTCTTTTGTTGTGTAGATAAAAGCTATTGAAAACGGGGATCATGGAGGCCAAAATGCCACAAACGTTGGTGGGCACAAAGTGAGCATTTAAAGGCTGTTAGAAACACTTGCCATGTCAAGGCTCCTGTGACAGGATACGGTGGTCACTGAGATGGTTAGACAATAGTTCACCTGCCAAACTCAAGAAAATTTCTATGAAATGAGGGACACTAAAACACTGCACAATCCCCAAGCCAGTGACTCATCCCTTTTAGGTGATCAGTTTGACACTAAGTAACCCAAAGATGCAGCTTATGTATCCTTAAATTCTAAAGAGGTAAGGGCACAAACGTCTAGCATACCGGCTTACTTTATCTATAAACCTATGGTTCCGGAAGCTATAAATATCCACAAAAATGGCAAGATCTTACTAAAAGCAACCTAGATTTACAATAGCCATTAAGGGGGAACATTCCAGTTAGAAAAGATCATTCATTTAAGACGTGCACTTGCAAGTAAGAGCTCCAGAGTTTAACAAATAGACTGTCTATTTTAATTAGTCTGTGGAAGCTTTCCAAAGGCTTCAAAGATTTCAAAGTAGCTTCATTAGAAGATTCACTACAGAAGGCTAATGAAAAATTAAAGACATCAGGAGTAAACCAGAGGACAATAAGACTGATGTGACTCCTACTGCTTCTATCCTTCTTTACATGAGGACTCACGTTCTACTAATTTCCTGCCTGAGCTGACGTTCCATGATGAAGAAACTATTAAATAGTTATCTTTTAAAATAACACCACCTGAAGTTGAGGAGGTCCTCCTCAAATATCTTTCACTCCTTGATCAAAGATGAAACTAAAGGACACAGTGAAAGATTTTTCTGAACCCAGGAAGGATTCACCACAAGTTGTTGTTGTAGTTGTTGAAGAGTTTAGAATCCTCATCAGGGCCTATGACCCCGGGCAGCCAGATCTTTTCAGCTCATGCACATGTTGGTAGGATGTGGTGAAGCCCAAATTGGATACGAGAAGCAGGAGAAAGTAGAACCTAGGATGATACTCCAGATGTCTCATCTCCAACATGGTCTTCCATGGACCAGGCGAAGCTCACAGTATAGCAACTGATCCTTTAAAAGCCTTTCCTAGAGTTATCCCTTCATGCAGGTTGGTCTGTTATTCAAACATGCAAACAAACAAAAAAAGATGAACCCATGGCAGGCTTTAAAGCCCATTTGGAAGCACCCTTCTTATGGCATTCTAGATTCCCAATGTGCTGTAACTGCTCTACTTGTAAATGGATTATCTCCTGAGATTAGCAGGTTAATAAAAAGGCAGAAAGTAGATGGAACAGGAGGCCATTCATCTGACTGAGCTGGTGACCATAGCTGAGCACTTTGAAAGGAGTTTTGGAAAAGATCATAAACATGGGTCTGACCAACCACTGGCCTCATAGCTACAATGGCTCCAAAGGCCAGAGGCCTAATAATTCCTGGGCCCCCACATCACTCCCTCTAAGGGCTTATCATCAAAAGGCTGGCCTGGAGCCAGTGTTTCATTCATAATAAGGCACAGGAGGAAAAACATGTCCTCAATGGTCCTATGCAAATTCAATTCACTCAAGGGAAGCCCCCATACAAACCCCTCACAATACTCTTGGGATTCCTAGGGACCTTCTCATCACCTACTACTAGTGATAAACTTAAATAGCCAAAGGGAAACTAAAAGTAAAATTAATGGAAAACCTTGCAGAATTTAGGTAGACACTGGGGCCATGCTTCCCACTTTGGGACGTTTTGCTGAAAAATATTCTTTTTTGCTAGTGATACAGCCCCAGGTAATCTATTAGGTAGAGATCACCTTTCTAAATTAAAAGAGCTAATGTGTTTTGCCTCCAATGGAGGCCTCACCTTAGAATTTCCTGATCAACCTAAGCCTGATCTTTTATGTTCTTTTCAATATGTCTTTGATACAGAAAAGAAAGAATTCCAACAAAGGTCCTCTAATTTAACAGAGATGCCTAAAAGCCTGTGCACTACATCTGACACGGACCATGGGAGAATCAAAAGTGCCGAGTCTATAAAAATTCAAACCTGAGGCCATACAAGGCCTCACACCAATAATAGAAGACTTACTTGCAGAGGGGTTAATCAGCCTCTGCACCGGCCCCTTTAACACAGGATTTTGCCAGTCTGGAAATGTAATGGACATGGATGGCGATTTGTCCAGGACTTGAGAGCTATTAACAAGACATTTATTTCCATTTCCCACTTGTTTCATACCCGAACAACACCTTTTGTTACCAATTCCACGTGACTCAAAATGGTTTACTGTCATAGACCTTTGTCCAGCCTTTTCAGCCTCCAACAGTCCATATCTATGTGCCTTTCCTTGTAATAAATAAATATATACTGAAACAGCTATGCCCTAAGGGTTCATGGAGGCCCCTCTGCACTTCTCCCACGTGCTCCATCAAGACAGAAGTGCATTCCAGGTCCCGGGGAAATCAACCCTTTTACACTACATAGGTCATCTCTTGCTATGCTCAGTTGCCAAAGAGGTGTCCTTAAAGGATTCCATGTATCTGTTACAGCAATTAGATAAAAATGGACATAAAGCCTCTAAGGAGAAATTACAATTCTCTCTAGTTACTGTTTATCATGTTGGTCATAATCTAAGCTCTGAAGGTATCCAGATAGCTCCAAAAAATAATTAAACTCATCCAAGAACTTCCTAGGCCCACAACTAAAAGGCAGCTTTGTGGATTGCTAGGCCTAGATGGCTATTGCAGACCATGTGTTCTTACTTTTTTTCTATTGGCTTCCTCATTCTATGAATTTACTAAAATTTCAATCCCTGAGCCCCTTCCTCGGGAAGATAAACAGGGGCAAGCCTTTAAGGCTAAAACAAACACTGAAAGAACTGTCTGCCCTAGTGCCACCTAACTGTTCAAAATGTCTCCCCTGATTTGGACATGAAAGAGAAAACCAAGCCCCGGGAATGTTTGTGCAAGAACATGGCGGCAAATGCAGGCCTATCTTCTATTGTAGCATGCAGCTTGATTCAGACGCTCAAGCTTATCCCAACTGTAATAACGCTACAGCGGCAACTGCAAAGTTAGTAGACACCTCAGCAGATTTAACCTTCAACAATGATATTTATTTACAATGTCTACGTGCTGCCCTAAGTCTTGCACACTCTGAAATGACTCAATATTTCTCTGCAAGTAGACTAACCTCCTATGTGATCTTTCTAGACCCATCACCTAATCTGCATTTGAAACATTGTTGTAACATTCTGAATCTTGCTAGTTATTACCTCTGCCTGAGGAAGGCAAGCCCTTTGAGAGGTAATAATGTCCCATTTCATGACACTCTGTCCTAATTGATGAGACACCCCTTAGACTAATCCTGATCTAATTTTGCTTGTTGATGGGTCATGTGGTAAAGATGAGACAGGAAATGTTTAAGCTGATTACAATGTTAAAACCAAATATAAACTACCTGAGAGGGGAAATCTCCCACAAAATAAATCAGCCCAACGAGCACAGCTCTATGTCATTACCAGAGTATGCCAATTATCAAAAGGGCAGATGGTTAAGATTTATGCTGATAGCCCATAAGTCTCTGGGGTCATCCATGATTTGGGGATGTTATGGAAACAAAGACGTTTTCTTATGTCTACTGAAACCCCAATAAAAAATGGACACCGAAACTGCTGCCTTACTGCCATTCTGTGACCTTCTGAGATTGCTGTCATCCATATTGAGCCCCACATTAAAAAGATTGAACCCAAGTCTCAGGGAAATGCCTTAGCTGACTCTCATGCAAAGGCAGAAGACAGAACTTATACTGGTGCTGGCATATATGCAGGAAGTCCAGCCTGCATCTACAAAAAAATGACCCTCTTGTTACAAGACTTTTGCCATCCTGATATCCTTGTAACATGTCAACCGTCTGCTCCTGAATCAGAGAAATTAAGATGAGCAAGCAATGTTTGTAAAATAAACAATCAGGGCTTTGGGAAACTCTAGACGGCCATCTGATCCTTCCAATCTCCCTAGCAAACTCCATTTTTCAGTTTTTTCTTTCCTTCACCCACCATAGTACATTGAAGATGATTCAAATTATGACATGACACTGGTGAGGAGACTTGTATAAAATTGTGAAAACTGCTCATCATCAATATCTGACCTCTCAAGTCCATACTCCTGAAAAACTACTTGTGTCCCCAGGGGCTTCGAAGCTCCTTCCTCTGGTTCCTGTGAGCACCGACAGCTGGACTTCATTCAGCTGCCACTTAGTTCGGTTACCAGTGTGTTCATGCTGGTGAGTGTATGTTTTCTGAATTGGCTGAAGACTTCTCCTGCCACTAAGCTGACACCCACTTGGAATATACCTTCTATAACCTCCACTAATCAAGGCACCCACTTCACTGGGCAAATCATACAAGACTTGATGAAGGCTCCTGGGTTGATCACCATCACTATCATCCTCAATCATCAAGTAAGGTTGAGAGAACAACTGGGATTCTCAACCTTAATATCTCTAAACTTGCTGAAATTACTGCATTTCTTTGGCCTAGGCTGTTGCCTCTGGCCTTACTGATTATTCACAATATCCCTTTTCGGAAACATAAACTCACTTCACATGAGACAGGCACTAGTTGACCAATATATACTGCTAATAAAACTTTCTGCTGATCCTTTGTCAAGTCATACCTGTATGACCAGCTACTCTAAGTCTCTAATATATTGTGCTAAAGCCTATTATAAAGAAGTTAAAGAAACTTTCCTGGACCCTGTTGATCTCAGTCTAGAACCTGGTAACTGGGTATTCTGGAAATGTCATCAGGTGAAAACAGCCTTTGGGCCCTATTGGAATAAACCTTACCAAGTGCTGCTGACTGCTGACTCTGCTGCAAAACTGAAAGGCATTGAGCCTCGGATACCTATGTCAGAGCTAAAGAAGGCTCCAACTGACATCTGGTCTGGTACAGCGTTGGACATACACAAATCAAACTGGCGAGCAAGGGACGCCGCTGGCATCGAGGTGGTCTGCTTTCAACAAAGACACTGGATTGAGATTTTATACTTTAACATGAAATGCTTTCTTTTCTGCTCTTTCTCTCTTGTACTTTGGCATCGGACTTGAAATATTACACCCTCATCCACATCTCTCAGGCCATTGCTAAGGGAGGTAGGCAACCCTTCAGTCTGCTGGATTTGCAATTAAAGATTCTGATCCATCCATGATTCTAGAAACCCCGCCCCCACCCCCACCCCCCGTGACCAATTTCTCTTCTATTACCAAGGTCACTGCAAACTCTGATTAATCCCCCTTAGAAGTCTCTTACAGAATTCAACTTGTACAACCAGACCATCCTGTGCCTCGTTTTTACCTTTCTCTGATTATAACAGTACATGCCCAATTAGACACAAATACTTAGGTAAGTCTGAGTACACTTGCACCCCCACGTTCTCAAGACCATCAAATCAGATCTGTCCCCACTCACCAAGAGATATCACCAGCAGTGCCTATCTTTGCAAGGTATTTACAACAACTCTTCATTTCCGGCTAGCAGATTTTCTTCCTCTGTGTGCTGAAATCCTAACTGATCCCAAGCTAGAACGAGTAAACACAGTAATTCCTGCAAATGAACCCATTAACAACACTTCCTTAACAGGAAGAGTTTGTGCCCTGAGAGCATTTGTCTTCATCTGTGGTGGTTATCATTCTTCTTGTTTCTATGAATGCTTAGATAACTAGGGCACAGTCAGGCAACGCCTCTTAGGTTATCTAACTGTACCTCTTAACTCGCCACAAATTAAGCAAGATACCTCATTAGTCCACTTTCATGGATTTACAGCATCACCTTAGAAAGCACCTAATAGGAGGCATTCAGGATTTAGAATTTCCTTCCTTTGGCAGGGCCATACTTTTGTGTTTATGAGGAAATATAAATGCAGCCATGATCAGAAACCTCTGCTTAACTCTTGACAATATTGCAGAATCTATTTCTCGGACAATAGTTGCCCAAAAAAGATCCTTAGACTCTCTGACCAAAGCTGTTCTTGTTAATAGGGGAGCCCTTGATGATCTTTTAGCTGAGCAAGGAGGTATCCATGCTGTGGCTAACACCACCTCTGCACCTGGATTAGCATTTCCGGAGAAGGTGACACTTGGTTACATAAGATCACTGATAAAGCCATTTAGCTTCAAAAGGTGACTCCTTCAGCAGGGTCTTTCTTTGATTTATTTGACTTTGATTGGTGTGGGTCTTGGGAACCACGCTTCCAATGTACACTCCATACATTGAAAATAATCCTGTTTATAATTATTGTAAGCATTCAATGTATTGTACCCTCTCAAAATCTTTAAACGCATGGCCACAGCCTCTAACCACCAAGCAAGTGATTTCCCTAAGACTGGTATGTCAGAAAAAGAATAAAAAGAATGACAGACTTAAGAAATAAGAAATTGAAACCATGATTTGCAAAGACATGGGGATTCAAACAACAACGACAACAACAACAAAACATCATAAGCCATGAATACCATGAAAAGAACCAACAAAATCTTTAAAGCTGCAAGAATTAAAGAGTGCTCGCTGAGAGTGATGCCATTGCCTTAAATTTTCATCACAGCCCTCAGTGCAGCTGAGAGTCATGATCAAAAGTGGGAAGATTGTTGAGAGAGAGAGAGAACAGGCACAAAATGGAGTCACTTGTACCAAGCCCCATGTCAGCAAACCAAGATTTAATACTTAACCTATTGCAATTTCAGCTTCCCAGGAATGTAGCCTTTAACCAGTCAATCTGGAATTACCTGGTGAGCAATAGAGAGATAATCCATCCGATAGACCCCTTCTGTTCCCCTTAGGAGGGCAACCTTGCCTGAAACAACACATGTTTACTTATAGTTTCCTCTTTTCCACCCCCTTTCTGCCTTTAAAAGCTTTTCCTTTTTTATAGCTCAATGGAACTCCTTTCTATTTGCTAGATGGGATGCTACCTTATTCATAAATGGTTGAATAAAGCAAATTGATCCTTAATTTTACTCAGTTGAGGCTTTCAGTCAGGATGGCAGAATAGGTAAATACTGCTTTCCTCCTCTTGTGACCACATGAAAATTACAACTACAGAACAACCATTATAACAAATCACCTCAAGCGTAGCTGAACAGAAGTCCTATAATTAAGCACATACAGAAGAAGCCATGTTGGACTGACAGAAGGGGTGGAGACACACAATGGGCTGGTCCCACACCAGCATGTTGCAGTTAAAAATTGGGAGGGATATCTTGGCTCTGGAGGTCCACCCGGAGGAGAGAGGGGTCCCAACCTCACACTAGGCTCCCTAGCCCAGGGGTCCAGTGCCGGAAAAAAAAGTCTCCAATTCTGACTGTGAAAACCAGTGGAGACTGTGGCTGAGTGAGACAGAGGGTGGCTGCAGTCCCAGCAGTTCCTCTTAAAGGGCCTGGACTTACTCACTGATGGGCTCATTCACTCTGAGCTCCAATGCTGGGGCAGCAGCTTCCAAGAGGCCAGAGACATAGTGGGAGGAACTGAAGTGTCTGGTCTCAGGGTGAGATGGGGGAGGGATAGCTTTCTCCAAGACAGAAGTGCTGGCAGATGCACCTGTTCCTTTGTTGAGCCCTCCCCCACTTCCAGCATGCAGACTTAGGCAGGCATCATATCTAAATCACCAACAACATAGCTAGCACCGTTCAGCCACCCTGCCCAGGTGGTTCCCTGAGATCCCGCCCCACCCAAATTCCTGGACCACCCAAGCCTCTTCCACTGGCTTTTCTAACCACTGGCCTGTCTTGTCTCATGCCGCAGACTTTTCTAAAATCTCTCAAAGGTTCACAACCAACTAAAAAGCAGCACCTGTCCTGGGCATTCCCCGTACCACTTACTAAGCAGCCCCAAGCCCGACATTGGTGGCAACTGGCCTTGGTTCATAGCTTATCCTTTCCCAGGCACCTCTAAGCCCAGCACAAGTGGCGACCATGTGCAGATCACTTTGTAGCTCGTACCAAGTGTCCCCAGATAGGGCACAGGCAGTGACTGACTGTGGCCTATAACAGAATCCTTCCCAAGAGGTCACAAACCAGCACACCCAACAGCCAGCTTCAGAACACACTAGAGCATAACCCAACCACTTCCACAAATAACACAAAGGGCAGATTGAACAGACACCAGGGTCCTGCTAAAGTGAATCTTGTTCCGTAGGGTCATCCCCTGCACAGGATCTCCTCCACTGTAGTTATAACCAATTAGCATGAGGCTTAATCCCTCCCACTGACATGAAAATATCAAAAAAGTCTCAACTACAACAGGAGCACACACACAACCCACACAAGGAACAAACTTGCAGCACCCAACTCAGGTGACAAGGGAGACTATGCTACTGGGTCCCCCAGGACACCTACTACGTAAGGCCACTCTACTAAAACTGGGAGACATAGTAGCCCTACTTAATACATAGAAGCAAACATGAAGGCAGCCAAAATGGGGAGACAAATATGTCCTAAGTGAAAAAACAAAACAAAATTCCAGAAAAAGAGCTAAACAAAATGGAGACAAGTAATCTACCAAACACAGTGTTCAAAACACTGATTATAAGGATACTCAGTGATCACAGGGAGAATTTGAACAAAGAGACAGAAAACATAAAATTGGAGACAGAGAACATGAAAAAGAACCAATGAAGACTACCATAATTGAAAAAAGAAATATATTAGAGGGAATCAACAGAAGACTAGATGAAGTAGAGGACTGAACCAGTGATTTGGAATATAAGGTAGCAGAAAATCATCCAGTCAGAACAACAGAAAGAAAAAATAACTCCAAAAATTGAGAGAGTTTAAGAGGCCTCTGGGACAGCATCAAACATATCAATATTGACATTATAGGGGTACCAGAAGGAGAAGGGAGAAAACAAGGTATTGAAAAATTATTTGAAGAAATAATGATGGAAAACATCCCTAACCTGGCAATGGAAATACACATACAAGCCCAGGAAACACAGTCTCAAACACGATGAACCCAAAGATGCCAACACCAAGACACATCATAATTAAAATGCCAAAGGTTAAATAGAAAGAGAGAATCTTAAAAGTGGCAGGAGAAAAAAAGTTAGCTACTTACAACAGAACTACCATAAGACCATCAGCTAATTTCTCAACGGAAACTCTGCAGACCAGGAGGGACTAGCATAAAATATTGAAAGTGATGAAAAGCAAGGACCTACAACCAAGATTACTCAGTGAAGCTATCATTTAGAGTCTAAGGACAGGTAAAGAGCTTCCCAGACAAGAAAAAGCTACAAGAGTTCATCACCAAATCAGTATTACAAGAAATGTTAGAGACTTCTTTAAGAAGAAAAGAAAAATATCAAAAATATGAATAATAAAATGGAATTAACTACATACCTATCAACAGTTAATGTAAATGTAAATGGATTAAATGCTGCAGTCAAAAGGCATAAGGTGGCTGAATGGATGAGAAAACAAGACGCTTGGGCAGGCTGAGTGGCTCATTGGTTAAGAGTTGGCTTGGGAGCATGAGCTCTGAGCAGCAGGGCCCCGGTTCGGATCTCACATGAGGGCCAGTGACACTGCACCCTCTACAGCTAAGATGGTGAACAACAGCTCAACCTGGAGCTGGGCTGCCATAAGTCACCAGTGATGGTGTAGGCTGCAGCGGGGCTGCCTTAAGCTATTGTTGAGTGGCCGGCAGCTGGAGTGAGCTGCCATGAGCCACCGTGAGCAGCTGTCCAATGGCCGGCAACCAATCTGCCTCACCTGGGAAGAGCGCAATGATCACAATACCAACATGGGCCAGTGAAGCGATGTACTCCACAACTAGACTGAAGAACATAAGGACAGCAACTTGTCTGTTCCCCTTCCACAATTCCGTTCCCCTCCCCCAGTCCCCCAATAAAATCTTAAAAAAAAACAAAAGAATAAAAATAAAACAAGACCCTTACATATGCTTCCTATAAGAAACTCATTTCAGATTGAAAGACATGCACATACTAAAAGTAAAGGGATAGAAAAAGATATTTCATTAAAACGGGAATGCAAAAAAAAAAAAAAGCAAGCTAGGGTGGCAACTTATATCGACACAATAGACTTTAAAACAAACATATAACAAGAGACAAATATACCCCACTAATTTCACTTCTGGGTATTTATAAAAAATAATCAAACAAAAAATGCTACTTCAAAGGGTCATGTGCATACATATGTTCATTGCAGCATTATTTACAACAGCCAAGATATGGAGGCAGCCTTGGAGTCCATCAATGGACAAATGAATGGAATAAAATGGACTACTACTCAGCCATAAAAAAATGTCATCGTTTCACGTACAACAATATGGGTGGACTCAGAAAGTGTTGTGCTGAGTAGAGTAAATCAGACTGAGGAATACAAATGACATATGATTTCACTTATATGTGAAATCTAAAGAACAAAATAAATAATACAAAAAACAGAAACAAACTCGTAGATCCAGAGAACATTTTGATAGTTGCCAACTGGGAGGGGGTTTGGAGAGCGGGTGGAAAACGAGAAAGAATTAAGAACTACAAATGGGCAGTTACAAAATAGTCATGGTGATGTAAGCATAGGGAATTTAGTCAATAATATAGTAATACGTATGGTATAAGGTGGGCATTAGATTTATTAGAGTGATCACTTCATAAGTTACATAAAAGTCTAATCACTGTGTTGTACATCTGAAACTAATATGATATTGTATGTCAACTGTAATTGAACAGTTAAAAACAAAAACCTTAAAAAATTAGTTGAAGTTTTGTGATTTAACAGTATATAACATTGGGATATAATTTAGTAATAAATACATGTTAATTACAAAATATGTGCATAAAGTATAAACCAAATTCTCTTGTGGATGTTTTACTTCAAAAGTTACAGCAAACATTTAATTTTCTCAGGATACTTAAATAAAATTAATTATATAATATAAAGAAATCATACATTTTTAAAATTTTAAATATTTTGAATACTTTGTGAACTAAAATAATAGGTTAGATTATTGCTATAAATGATGGAAGTAGGAATTAAAAATACAAAACACAATGATGCATCTCACTGTTTCACTTTAGTCTAAAAAATAGTTTGTATCTCAACTCTCTGAAGTATTAAAATTGTGACAACATGGCATTAATATCTCCTCATTGTAATATGAGTGAAGGTATGAAAACTTGGAAAGAAGCAACAAAGAAATTTTCATTAATATGTGACTGCTGCTATCTTAGAAATAATGCCTTAGGACAACCAGAACAGAAGATGCATATGCATCATTATGCTGTATATTTTACTATGTATAGCCTTCCCTAATACAGGGAAGAAAAAGGAGACATGTGAAATGTAAATGTATTTTGTCAGATATAAAGATGTCATTGGATGCATTTTATCTTTATAAACCTGTAATTGCATTTACATGCCCAGAGTGCTAACATGCTACTGAACACATTTAATTTTATAAAAGAAAATGTGTGCTTTGGCTTTTCAAGGTAATTTAACCCTTACAAATAATAACTTGTAAACATACCCTGCTTATCACAAGCTTCAGATGGTCCCAAATGCAAATTTTCGGCCTTCAACCTAGACTTACAGAGTCATCATCTTTGGGCATTAGCTGGGTTCTTATCAATGTTTGGAGATCACCGTTTGGATCAATGTTTGGAGATCACCGTTTGGAGTCATTGTTCTTGAGGAATGGAATAAACAATTACTTGAAACTAGGGTTGAGATCAAATTGTGGAAGGCTTTGCAACACCATTTAAGTGTTCAAGGAACTCTAAAAACATTAACAAGCAGTTTGTACTCTAAAACCAAGTCATGAACATTTTGCACCCCACACAAAGACTCCCCACTGATCATTTACTACACCAATGATATCCTTAATTTTTTTCTCTTTAGGTGTTTGCAATTTATTTGATTTGTAAGCATGAATTTTGCACTTATATTTCTAATGATTTAGAGAAAGAATCATAAAGGTTTTGCTCAGTATTATATTTTCAAAGTCACCTATTTCTTCTTTCAGAATTACAGGAATTTATGTTTACTAATAAGAGGCATAGTTTGTATATACTGAGACAGACATATCTAGGTTACCATTTTATTCAAATTATTATTTGGAGATCATTCATTTTTGTTTGCTTCACAATTCCATATATAGCTTTTAAAAAGTAATTATCTTTTATATATTCAATGTCATATCTTATATATATAAAAGATTATAGTTTGAACATTAACTAGAATTTCAAAATGCCATAAGCTGGAATCTGAAAAATAAAGGGTTTTAATATTCATTCAGTTTTTAAAGCCAAATGTGGATTGTATTTGAATTTTTACTTCTAAATTAAAAAATACATCTCAATTTGTAAATATATAAGAATAGACTGGAGTGTTTACTAAAGAAATATGCTTACTCTTTAACATGTTAAAATAATTCTATTGCTTACTATTTTATTATGTCATTATATATATAATAATAAGCTATTATGTTATCTGTTTAAATTCCATTTGACTTTCTGAAACATGACTTAAGGAATACAATTTATTTTGTTTTACAGTTCATAAATTGTTTATTTCTTTTCAATGTGTGATCATTTTTATGTTCAGTAAAGCAGGAGCTGTCAGTTGAATATGTTGAAATGTACAATCTTTAAACCTTTAATGGAGAATTTACAAATAACACCTTTTTTTTCTATATTTTCAACTGACAGTCAATGGGAAGTTAAAAGTACAGCTATAGTTAGAGATGATGCTCTACCAACCAGTCTGAAAATGAATTCTGCTTCAAGGTTGCTGACTTCAGATGATCCCTTGTTTTAAAAGACTGTTAACAAAATTGTTTTCTGTGAACCCTTGATGATTTTGTCAGTTTAGCCACTGAGGTAAAGTTAAGACCTATTAATGGAACAGAGTGAGAACAATGAAAGAACTAAACAGTCCTACAAGACATTAGAAATGTGGAAAAGACACTTCATACTTCCTAATACAACAACAATTCTTTTTCCTTGAGGCTAGTTCCTATGTTAACTTGAAATCTATCTTTTGTTTTTTACTAATAGGAATTCCTATGCAAAATATTAAATTATAAAAATAGAAACAAGTCATCCAAAGAGAGGTGATTATATTGCACATCAGTACTCTTATTACATGAATAATGATACATATGATCAAAAAAAGAAATATGGGAAAGAAATAATAGAAATACTCTAATCACATAATTTTAAAAACACCTATAGCAACTTTATGTTTAATAAAATAGTATGTGTGGGCAACCTTGTGATGAGAAAACACTCATTTGATTTGCTGCCTAGGTATTTTATAGTGTGACATCCCTGCTAACATCCAGAGTCTAGACATTTAGATAAGGACCTGAGTTTAAGATTCCCACAAGTTGCCACTTTGCTTTTCCCAGGGCACCTTTTAAAATAAGCACTTAGAGTTGAGCTCCCCCAAAATTTGTGACCTAAGCCCCAACCACCTAAGGAACAAGTGCTTGCTACCCTGCTGTCTGTCTTGACCTGTGATGGCGAACTGTCCTCCCTCCTGCCTTCCAGTAAAATGACCCTGGGGCTTTCACGTCTCTGAAGTTGGGAGTTCATATGCTGAGGGAGCTACCTGCAGACCCCGTGAGTGGTTTGTGCCTCCTCACTCAGCAGGTTATAATCTGCATTGTTCCTAATTTAATACATCAGTGATGAGCCCTCCAAAACAGACCTGTGTTCTTGTACCTACTTATTGCCAACTGAAAGCCGAGAATTATTCCTAACAACTTTCAGTAAGAAGCTTCAAACTTTTTTTCTTCTAAGAACCTCTTTCTTCTCTCTCTGTCTGATTTATTTATTTTTTTTTACCACTTAAGCAGCTCAATATAACCAAACATACTACAACAAAACAACATCATCGAATAACATAGTTTATAGACAACTGGCCATTGAAAGCAAACTGGGCAAAGGGATAATTTGCAACTGATACTCCACATGATCAAGACATTAGGTGTTTCTCTGTGTGATTTTGATGTTTGTGATAGTGGTTTGAATAAATAATAGAGTATCCCTAAACAGCTATAGATTTATATCCCATTTCTGCCTCCTTTTCCTACTCTCTACAGTATTATAGGTAAACAGAGATTTAGAGGTTATAACTCATTGGTTAGGTGAATGAACTCCAGTGCTAGAACTGAGTTCAAATTCTCTCTGCGGAGGACAATTCCTTCTTCTTCACTGGTAAAATGTATATAAAATAGCATGTGCTTTGGAAGGCTGTTGAGAGCATTATATTAGAATGGTATCCTGCTCATTTTAAATGCTGCTGAAGTATTAGTTATTACTAGGCTAATCAGAACTGCATGTGGCATGATGCCTAAGCAGGGACAGTGAATCTGCAGTAATGTATTTTCACATAAGTTCAAGAACAACATAAAACTGGAATCATTATTGACCTTAACTAGATTAAATCAGGATAACTTTTAGTTTTTACATGAGTAAAACATGTCAGTTAAGAAAATGTGCTACCATTCATTGTTTTCATCTCATCTGCCAACCAAAGATAGTATATCACAGCTAAGAACAAGAGCTCTACATTAGAATATCCAAGTTCATGTCCTATTCTTTTCTGGCTAGCTGTGATACCTTAAGCAAGTCACGTTAATGTCTCAGTTTCTCTATCTATAAAATGGGACTCAAGATAAAACTTAACTCATAGGCCTGTTATGATTTAATTCATGAAAAGGAATACAACAAAGCATGAAGTGCAGAAATGGCTCAATGGAAGAGAAACTCTATTATTAGTGTTATTGTTACTAGTAATAATTAGTAACATAATATCATATGCTACCTCAAATCATCTTCGCAATCATCTACCAATCATTTGGTGAGAACCACTTGGCAGATGATGGAAATATGGATCAGAGAAACAAACCATAACTGATTCAACTGGAATTATAATTCAAGTCTTATTTGGCCCCAGAAATATCCTGCTTCCACTACATCAACATATCTCAAGGTTGTTCATAGAATCATGGGGTGTTGGAAACCCTTTAAGGGGTATGGGAGATTAAAACTATTTTCATAATTCTACTAACATGTTACATTACTTTTTCATTTCATCCCCTCTTGAGTGTATAGTGGAGTTTTTTGGAGACTATGAGACCTGAGCTATTGTAACAGACTGAAAACACAGAAAGATATATCGTGAGTTACCTTCTATCAAGTCAGCCATTAAAGAGATTTGCTAAAATGTATGATGTCACTCTTTACTGTATTTTTGTTTTTGAAAATAGTTATTTTTCATAAACAGGTGACTTACAATGATGTGCAACAAATTATTTTATAGAATTAAATATTTTTATAATTTCTTACTTCTAATTTCTTGTATGGATAATGTTGATAGATTTAATCCACATAAATAAAATCTCTATAATTTTAAGAGTGTGTGAGAAAAAAAGGTTTCAGAACCACTGTCCCTATGCCACTTTATTTCAATCACCCATATGGATAGCAAGTGCAACAGATCTTTCAATTAATTCTTCCCAACCATATGTTTTTTCTTAAAAGAAAAAAAAAAGAAAACACCAAAACTGCTTAACCCACACCCTAGGTTAAGTTATCTGTTATTATTATGCTATTTGGTCTTCATCAAGATAGGCATCTGACTCAGACTGGCCAATCACATTCTCCCCTGGGAACCTAGAATTTAGATTCTGATTGATGAAGTACATTAGATGACTGCAAGTACTTAAAATAAAAATTCACCTAGGGTATGATCTAGCATTGTTGATATGGTGAGCCAAAGCCACATCACACACAAGCACTAAATTATGCAGGAATGGAGATAAACCTGTTTTTCTGGAGAACTCTGACTTATACAGGGATGTTTTTATTATTTTACCAATAAATATATTGTTTAGTTCAAGTGCTCTAGCTGTTAAAGGAAATGCTCTTATCGACCTAGTTTGCTAAGAATTTTATTACGATTCAGTGTTAAATTTTATCTAATATTTTTTCTTATCTATTGAGAAAAATGTGAACATTTTCTCCTATAGTCTATAAAAATTTTGAAATGTACTGTGGTTCAAACTTAAACCAATCATGACTTTCTACAACAAACTCAACATTGCTATTTTTATATTTTGCTTGATTAATTGAGCTACTATTTTTAGGATTTTTGCATTTATGTTTACAGAAGAAACTAGCTCATGTTTTTCTTTTGTTGTAATATTATTAGTTGGCCTCAATAAACCATTCTTATTTTCCTATTTCCTAAGGGAAACTTATCTTAAAATGATGTTATTTCAAATTTAAATATGTGGAAGAATTCACAGTTGATGTCAATAGGTCTAGGGTTTCTTTAGGGAAAGATTTTTGTAGTATCTGACTTTTAAAGTCAAAGTATCTCTAAGTAGAAGGAGAAAGCAACATAGGGTGATTTTTACAGTGCTTTAATGAATCATGTGGCCACCACCAAAACAGGTGTAATTTTAAAGTACACACATAAAACATAGAATCTAATAAAAAGGAATGTCATATGTCAGAATATTTAAATTAAAAAAATTACAGTAAAATACACATTGCCATTAATGCCTCCCAAAATACTCCCCCTCGCTTTGAATACACTTACCCATCGTGCTTAGCACTTTCTGAAGCAGTTCTGGAAGTCCTCTTTCATGAGTATCTTTAGTTGTGCTGTTGTGGCTGCCTCAATGTCCTGAATTGATTCAAAATGTTTATTGATGGTCATTTTGACTTTGGGGGAGAGCCAGAAGTTGCTCGGTGCCAGATCTGGTGAATAAGGTGGATGAGTACACACTGTAATGTTACTATCTGACAGAGAAATTGCCATACCAGAAGCTATAGTTGACATGGAGCCTTTCTGTTGTGATCACAAAATATGGTGAATACTGTTGCCGAGTGCCATCTAATGGAAAGGCAGGGATCTTCAATATGGGAAGCAGCGCAGTGAACCTTAGTAACAATGTGTGACAAGTTTCAATCTGTTTGGTGCAGTCAGCTGGTTGTGAGCTATGGTTGGGAAAAGGTGTGTTTTAAAGTGTGCCATAAATCATCCTCCATCAAGACAATGCTCCGTGTCACACATCACTTCTGCTATGAAAATTTCTGTCAAATAAAACCATTACGGTGTGTCCTCATCCACCTTATTCACCACATCTGGCACCGTGTGACTTCTGGATCTTCCCCAAAGTCTAAATGAGGACCTCAAGGCAGCCATGACAGCGCAACTAAAGACACTCATGAAAGACGACTTCCAGAACTGCTTCAGAAAGTGGCAAGAACAATGGGATAAGTGTATTCAAAGTGAGGGGAAGTAAGTTGAGGGGGATTAATGGCAATGTGTCTTTTATTGTAATATACATATATTTTTTTAATTTAAGCATTCATCGTATTGTTTAATCATGCCTTGTATATGTATAGGCATTTAAGAAGGAAAAAATGTGTAATGCAAGATGGAGCTTTTAACAAGAAAAGGTCAACTGGGTAGCATCTAAGAGTTTTCAAAAGATGGATTGCTGTATTATTTTCCAATTGCTGGTGTAACAAATTATTAAAGACATGATGGCTTAAAGCAACACAAATTTATTGTTTTACAGTTCTGGAGGTCAAAAGTCCATAGTAGGTTTTACAGGCTAAAATATAATAATTGGCAGAGCTGTGTTTCTTCTGGAGATTGGGGAGAGTCTATTTCCTTGCTACTGCCAGCTACTAGAAGCCTCTTGCATTCCTTGGCTTATGGCCGCTTCCTCCATCTCAAAACTTATTGCCCCAACCTTTGCTTCTACTGAGACATCCATTTGATCCTGATCCTTCTACTCCCCTATTATATGTTCACTTGTGACTACATTAGGTCCATCTGGATAACGCAGGCCATCTCTCCTACCCCTTTAAGATCCTTAAACACATATGTAAAGTCCTTTTAGCTGTATAAAATCATGTATTTACATGTCCTGGGTATTAGGAGGTGGACATCTTTGGGGGACCATCATCCAGCCTACCACAATGAATTTGTTGAATATATAGAAAGGTTCATTGGCTAAGTTCAGTCCAATGAGGTTGGCTTTCTGAGAAATAATATAATTTTGACATTACGCAGAAAATGCAGACATCTCATATTAATCAATCTCAAGATAGTGTTAGTCCAGAATACCAATTTATGTACTTAAAATATCAAATAAATTGCAATACTTTCTCCAGAAAAAGTACTATAGTCATCCCTTATAGATGGACCTACACAGGATACCAAAGCATAAAGGGAGTCAAATATATGATGATGGAAGGAGATTTAACTCTGGGAGGTGAACACAAAATGCAATATACAGATGACGTACTATAGAATTGTGCACTTGAAACCTATATGATTTCATTAACCAAAGTCACCCCAATTAGTTGAATAAAAATAAATTTTAAAAAATGCAGCATAGTTTCTGAGTATGGAACCAGAAAAATATTTAGTTACATAATAGAATGCTGTACTATAAATGGAAAAACATACAGTGAAACACCCACTTTCATAACAATGGACAATGCCCCTAAAAGGACCACAATATTCATAGTTGATTAGATTCCTTGTGAATTTCAGAAATGAGCACCATTCACTTGAGTAGCACTACTAACTTTAGCTGTGGGGTCTGTTCTCTGTATCATTCCATTTTACCAATCGCTCTTCTAAAGGATAGTCTTTAATTTGCTTATACCTAGAAGCAAGAGAACACTTCTATTAAAGTCACCATATATTTCTACTGTGAAACCTGCTGATGATATAGTTGCACTTTCTAATGGCAGTATTTCATTTATTTAAGAATTCTTAGTTGGGGTGACAGGGGAATGGAGGTGGGGCTAAACTGCAAGCAGGGGTTGATCTTAGGTCAAAGGTTCATGACCCAGAGCATGATCCTAACTGCTTATGAAAAGCAATTGTGTTAACTAGAGACATTAACTCTGGATGGGCATTTGTTTATAGATATGTTATGCGTATAAATGAAAAATGATCACATTGGAAAACATTATAATTTTTGGCTCGGTATAAGGAAGAACTCACAAAACAACTTATCCTAGCCCCAAATTGACCAACTTCCCTCAGGAGATAATTGAGCTCCCTGTGATTAAATGGCCTCAAACATTAACTTAATTATGTTTGGCAGGAGGATAACAGAGAAGATTTTACCATCAGATTTATGTGAGGTCCCTCTAATCTTTGAATTTCTTCCAAAGCTGAGATGCTCTGTTTTCAGAATAGAAGCATCAGCTTTGGAAAAGATACAAACTCTAGACTGGGCAGATCCAATCTCCCTGTTATATATAAATTTGCTTTCTATCTAACTCACACATTCACCAAGAGAATGGAAGGTAATTACATATTTCATTTTAAAAAGCGTTTCTCAGGAACAAAGTAGGAGAGAGGGACTCTTAATAAAAGGAAAGAAAGATAAAATGAAGAGTTACCACAGATGAAATGCCTTAAAGGGCATTGTCTTGCCAACATTTTAATTGGCTGTATTTTTCACTAACTTCTCTGTTCTCCTAACCCTTGCACTCTGTGGGATATGAATATGAAGGTGAGTTGTAAATGCACAACTGGGTAGATATCAGAGAGGATGAGAAAGAAAAAGAAAAACTAGATTTAATTTGCACATTTGATACAATAATTAGTATTAGGAATAATAAGGAATTTACCCTATTCAAAACAAAAAATTTGAAGACACTGCCTGACTTAGCTGAAGTAACCACAGAGCTAGAATTCTACTTGTTCAGTATACAAAGCACAAGATTATCTTTAAAGTCTGTAGCTAATATTAGTTTACCTTCAGTAGGAAAAATTAATGTTGTAATATAAACTTCCCATTACTTTCAGACATATTAAAATAATAATAAAATTTAATTTTACTTTTTCAGGATGAAGAAAGGGTTGGAAGCAAGAATTTATGTAGGGCACAGTCTCCATGATGCTATTAACCTTATAATTGTCAATTATTGGGTTGTCGGAAAAGTCACGATGTATTTTTTTCAATGTTTTTCGTTGCGAAAATGCGTCATGACTTTTCCAACAACCCAATATATTGTCTAATACTCTTAACACTAGAATTGGGCATTTGAGCAAAGGTAAAGTTACCAATGATCTGTGAGCCTCATGAGTCTTGCCTACTGGCATTTGTGTATCTCTGTCATCCCTTCTGACATCGATTAGGACCAACCTGCATAGTCAATAAGGATACTGTAGAAATTATGATGCGTGACTTCCAAGGAGGTCTCTACCTTGTGTTCTCTTGCATTGTTCCCTCTGGGGGAAGCCGGCTACTACATCATGTGGACACTCAAGCAGAGGCCCAGGCAGGGAGAAGCAGAGGCCTCCTGACAACCACCAGCAGGAGGTAGGTAAGCGTGTCTTTCAGATCCAGTCAACATTTCAGGATATGGAAGCTCCTGCTAACACTTTTTGCAGGTGACTATGTAAGACAAATTGAGTCCAAACCACCCAATTTAGCTGCTCCTGATTACTTGACACACACAAGTTATGTAAGCTATTGTGTATGTACTGCTATTTAAGCTGTTGAGTTTTGGAGTAGATATGCAGTGATAGGTCCCTGATGCAATATAAACTATATTTGTGCAAATATTTAAATATTTATGCAAATGGTTAATCGGTTCATTGAATCAGAGCCATAGTGAGAAACTTCTTCCAAAATAGCCTTTGCAAGTGGTCACACCATTCCTACACAGAGCAAATTCCTGAAACCCACAGGGGGACTTTTAAAAGAAAGGCTCAAATTTACATTTAGGGACACACAAACTGACACAAGTTAATAATGACTTTACAAAGTATTCCTAGTTTATAAGCAGAGGTAGCACATGATCGCGCACACACACGTGCGCACACACACACACAAAAATTATTTAAGCTTCACATTATAGCAGGTTCAAGGAAAAATGAGCAAGGGGACAATTGTAAAGGAACTTCAGTTTTGCTTATTACATTTTGAAAATAGAAGAGGCAATTAAAGAAGTTTTGTTGAAGTTATCATCACCCTTCCTCACATGTTGGTGGTTTATTTTGCTTGTCTAATTCACACTTACGGAATTGTTAATTTTGAAATTCAGTAGGGAATGACTTCTAGACTGATAGTTTATCTACTTTTTTTTATAAAAGGAGAGATGCAATCCTTCTCTAATTTCTAACTATTCAAAAACATAAGAACGAGGAATCACTAGAAGAAAATCCACGATATTTTCAAATTGGACTTATTTTATTAACTTCTTCTTTGTATGCATATAAAAATATAAATTAGTGGTTACTTAAATATTTTGATGCAATTATTAAATGAAACTGATATTTTTATATGAACATAGGTCTTCCTGTACAATTCAGACACTTTAATAAGTTAAATACAACATAGATATATTCATTGTCTATTTAGAGTCTAATTATCTATTTAATATGAGGGATATAGATTAAATAAGTGACATTAAAAAAAGACAAAAAATTTGGTTTCTAGTATTAATTAAATGGCTGGCCACATACAAAAACAAAACAAAACAAAAAAGAAACCAAGTGGGAAAATTCCAAAATTTGTAACTTGAGCTTTTCAATTATTAAAACACACGTTTCAATTCCCATTATGTTAACTTATTCCTTGTGTTTTCTATGGAGATATGTCCCATTATCAGGTAAGATTAAAAAACTACATATGTATTGTCAGCTGTAGAAAAACTGGAAAATTTTGAGGGGTTGTTGTACAATTTTTCCAAATGGGTTCCCATTTATCTTCACAAGCGTTCATACAATATTTGGGGGCTAGAAAGTCAGTAACATTTGACCTCCGAACATTTCTATCTTCTCTCAGACTTGTCCAATATTAGTGAACGTGAAGAAGTAATTCATCACTATGTCACACTTGCCTGAAGAATTTCTAAGGGGCTCAAGAAGAATGATGAGGTTAGTCTTCAAGCCCTGAAAAATTCCTGAAGGCGAATTTTTATCTTTGATGTACACAGAAAATTCTGTCTTTGCTGATGATTTGCTTTTGGATCTTTGTGCTCACGCTCATCTTTAGGCTTGAGGTAGCCTATGGACTATCCTTATTTTATTGAAACTTGATCCAGTGTTCACTTATACATTATTCTAGGTAGTAGATATTTCACCCTCAGTCTAGATTATGTTCCCTGTTGGAGTAGAGACACATCAGCTGAACTTGTGGGGAAAATATAGCAGAAGTAGCAATGAGACAAAAGACCTGAGATTCTCTTTGAGAAGGAATTTTAGCTACAATGGGCCGGTTTTTCATAGACTATCTTGCAAACTAATATGTACCCCAATGAAGGTCTATTTGCAGGGAGCCTAAGAAGCCTTCTTGAAGAAAAAGCCAAAATGTTGATCTTGATCTTATTCAAACCATCATTTTTATATAGGAGTAGTTTATTTGAAGAAAGCACAGGCTTAGATATACTTGAATTTAATTCTGGTCTAAAACTATGTGTCTTAAAGAGAAAGATGCACAAGATTAAAAAAAAAAAAGACAGAATTTGACTCTCCAGTGGTTCCAAATAACGCAGCAATTACGCTCCTGGGCATGGATCCCAGAGAAATGAAAACTTATGTTCTCACAAATACTTGCAAACAAATGTTAATAGAATTATCTGTTATAGCTTAAACTGGAAACAACTGATATCCACAAACAGGTGAATAACTACACAAATTGTGGTACATCCATCCCATGGAAAAGTACTGAGCAATAAGAAGAATAGACCATTGATAAACACAGCACCTGGATAAATCTCCAGGCAATCTGGATGAAAAAAGGCAATCCCAAAAGGTTATGATTCCAGTCACATAACATTACCAAAATGACAAAAATGGAGAGTGGTTACCATAAGTTAGGGAGAGGCATGAGACGGATATGGGTATTGTTATAAAAAGACGACAGTGGAACCCATGTCATAAGAGAATTGTTCAGTACCTTGACTGATGGTGAGTACACAATGCTACATGCTGCAGACAGACACATGGACTCCAAAAGATATCTATGTCCCAAGCCCTGAAACCTGTAAATGTTGCCTCATTTGCAACAAAGGCCCTTTAAGTCATCATTAAAGATATTAAAATGAAGAGATTATCCTGGATTATTTGAGTGGACTCTAAATACATACCATCACAAGTATCCATGTAAGAGAAGCAGGGTGAGATTACACACACAGAGAAGGGGAGGCGGCAATATGACCAAGGAAGCTGAGATTGGAGCAATGCTACCACAGATCAAGGAATGACACCAGCCACCAGAAGCTGAAGAGACAAACAGATCCTCTCCTAGGGAGTCCAGAGGATCACAGCCTTGCAGAAATTCATTTTGGCCCAATAATATTAATTTTGATGTCTGGTCTCCAGAGCCGTGAGAATTAAATTTCTATTGTTTTAAGCCATTGAATTCATGGTCATTTCTTACAGGAGCCATAGGAAACAAACATGCTACACCTATGAGAAAACTGCACAGAACTAAACCCAAACACATACAAAGGAGTCTATATAATTCTGAGACAATGTGAGTCAGATCGGTGGGTGATACCAATATCAATTATCTGGTATTGATGTTGTGCTATTGTTTTGCAAGTTGTTACCCTTGAGGGAAACGGGTTAAAGGGTACATGGAAGCTCTCTGTATTATCTTCCTCTTGTATGTGAATCTACATATATCTCAAAATTAAAAATTAATTTAAAAAGTGATAGAGTTGTTTCAACTAAGGATTATTAGAAAAAAAAAACACAGAGTGCATCTTCAGGACCATAGGGTATGCAAAGATATCTCAAATGCAGCACAAAAACATGTTAATCATAAGGAAATATATTAAATTAAAATATGTTAAAATTAACAAATGTAATTCCTAAAAAAAAAAAAAATACCACCATTAAGAGAATGAAAAGGAATCCACAGTGTGGGCGAATACTTTTCATTTAAGTATGTGATAAATTACTCATATATAAAGAGTTCTTACAAAACAATTATGAAAAAAGAAACAGGCAAAAAATTTAAACAGAAATGTCTTCACAAGAGAGCATATACAAATGATCAGTAAACATATAAAACAGTGATTCAATTAATTAGTCATCAAGGAAATGTAAATAATAATAATTTTTAAAAAACACTGTGAAACCACTGTAGTTACCATTTGGTGTAGTAGGCACCAAAATAGTTACCATTAAAAACAAGAAAATACCAAGTGTTAGTCAGGTTGTGGACAAATTAAAGTTTTCTGACATCATCCATGAGTTTAAATTGATAACTCCATTTTTAAAAAACTGTTTTACTCTATCTAATAAAGTTGAATATACACAAACTCTATCCTCCAGTAAGTCCACTCATACATACATATCCAACAGAAATGAATACATATTTTCAAAAAGACACATCCACATATGCTTAGAGCAACAATACTTAAAATAATACCAAATTGAAACAACCCAAATGTTCTTCATGTTTGAATTATTAAACACTCTTATACTCATATATAATGATATTATAGAGCAATAATGATGAAATAGTTACAATTATATATACCAATGTAGATGACTCACTCAAAAATAATGTTAAAGAAATGGGTGAGGAGCACATAGGCTATAATACGTAATAAAACTTCTTTTTATATGAAGCTCAAAAATAGAGTAAATTAAGCCATGGGATTAGTAGTTAGGAACTAGCTACCTTCCAGTGGGTAGACCATCATTCGTAGGGGGTTCAGCATTATTTTGATGGTTTGGTGCAATTCTATTTTTCTTAATCTCAGTGAAGGGAATATGGGTGAGTTTATCCCATGAAAATCAATTGAGGGCCGGCAGAGTGGCACGACGGTGAAGAGATGGCTTAGGATGCCCGAGGGCCCCGGTTCAGATCCCACATATGAGGGACAGTGACACTGCCCTCTACAACTAAGATGCTGAACAACAGCTCAATCTGGAGCTGGGCTACTGTGAGTCGCTGGTGACAGTGTAGGCTGCAGCCCCTGCTGCAGTGGGTTGCCATGGGCTACCGTGTGTGGCCGGCAGCCAGTGTGAGCAGCCAGAAACTGCCATGAGCAGCCGTCCAGAAGCCGGTGACTGATCTGCCTTGCCGGGGAAGAGTGCAATGTTGATGCCAACTTGGGCCAATGAAGCAACGTCCTCCACATTAGACTGAAGAACAAAAGGACAGCAACTTGTCTGTTCCCCTTCCCCCAATTCCCCAGTGCTGTTCCCATCCCCCAATTCCCCAATAAAAATCTAAAAAGAAAAAAAAAATCAACTGCGCTATGCACTTATCATTTGTGTTCTTTTATACACACACACACACACACACACACACACACACACGGTGCCAAAAAAATGTATACACATTTTAACAAAGGAGAACTGTATTAAAATTGTAATACTCAATATATAACGATAACAAAAGATGAATACAAGTCACGTTTGACTTCTGCAATTACAAGAGGTGCTCAAAGTGGTTAGCATCAGTGTCCAGACACTTCTGATTACGGTAAACTACTGCTTGAGCAAAGTGTCCACTTGTATACCTTTTTTTTTGGCATCCCGGGTATATGTGTTACATTTCAATTAAAAAAGAACATGTGATTTTTCTGTACTTAATCTTCTAGGTGAACTCTAGCTCCAGAAAACATAAACAAAGGATTGCACTGAATATACAGAGTTGGGAATTAAAATTTTTGTCCTTGTCATTTTGTATTATGTCTAAGAACATACTCTATCTTTATACTTGTTCAGTGTTTATTCCCTTCAGAACAGTTTCCTAGACTCTCTTTTCCTTTTTTATATAGGTCATGCAAATTTTTGGTCCAATGATTTTATTTTACATGTATATCAATCATCATTGCTATTATAAAAGAAACATTTTAATTTATTATATTTTCTAATTGGCTAATAAAGATGTGTAGAAAATATATCCCAAATTTCAAAATGCTTTCTATAAAAGTAATTGAGGATGTGTGTAATTACAGAGCTTTACAGAGATTCATCCCAGTGGTGCTTATTGAAAATTTAGGAAAAATGATTACCAATAAAAGGTTGCTCAAATGATATGGGTATAACCATGTAAAAGAATAATGAGTCAATAAAAATGATGTGGTATATGACCACTTAATTATGTGGAAAATGTAGAGAAATACTGCTGAGGGAAACATAACAAATATATCCGTTGAGTCCACTTAAATACACATAATTTTTAAAAAAAGACTGAATGGTTACACGCTAATAAATGACAATGGTCATACATGAGTTTTGTAGTTGTGATTACTTTGGCTTTATTCTTCTTGATTATCGGTTCTCCTGACTTTTAAAAATAAACTTCACTTTGATACTAAGATTCCACAAGCTGTTATGTTTTAAGTGCAAGTCTGCCATTTCCTCCACTTTGACAGTAATACATGCATTTTAAAAAATATTAATAAAGCCTTTGCTTAAGATGGGTCTTCCAAAAATATCATCTAAGCAAGTGACAGAATCAAAACCACACTCTAGAATCAAGTAGATCAGGTTAAAATCTTGGCTTGGTGCTTACGACCTAGCGCCTTGGGAAATTTGCTTAGCTTTTGTGCGACTTTATACCCTCCTCTGTAAGATTTGGAAAATAAAATATCAGATAAGATTTGGTCGGTATATTATCATGTGGTTTGAATAAATTGTAGTTATATTATTACTATTGTCACTATTAAAGAACCCTTTGGGAATCATGCTTTGATACATTATGACCATTTTCTCTAATTACAAATCAACGTAGTATACTTCTAAGTAGATATTTTACTTCTCTTTTACATAATACTTTTTGAATGCCCTTTCTCATTAAGAAAGAAGAAACATTCAGTAATTTTAAAAATGTAATATTTGCAAAGGGAGAAAATGTATAATTATGCATTTTCATTTTTATTATCTTTTTTGTTGACACTTTCCAAGGAGTCTTTCTTCATCTTAAAATAGGCCAAACTATTTATCCTTCAGTTTACGTACTTACATTTGAATCCCCTACATTAACTGCATTGGAAGCAAAATGAGCTTTTGAGAATAAGTATTAAATCTGCTATAGATAATTTGAAGTTTAAGAAGGTCTGATTTCTCACTGAATTTGAAACAAATAAATATTCAGGTATGATGTGGTATGTGTTTGAAGTATATTTAATATTATTTAGAAAATAAATGTTCACATAAAAAGAATTAACATATCTATGAAACAAACTCCAAGCATTTGACTGATAGGATTTGAAATAGTAAATGTGGATATCCTTATAAATAACAGGTTAGCTCAAAAAGAAAGTTAATATTGACATTTTCTGTAGTTAATAGAACTGGCCATTATCACTCAATCACTGAATAAATATTTTTTCACATATGATGTTTAAAGCATAAAATGATTGAGGTACAAATCCAAATATCTCAATCAAAAGCCAACTAAGTAACATGTGAATTATTTTAATATAAAGGAATGATTAGTGTCTGTCTCAGAAGAACATCATGATACTGTAAATAAATATTTACCACAAGTATCATGGCCTTACTCATTGTAGCCCTATTTTTCTTTATTCAACAAAAATATAAACATTAAGCCACCACAGTGTTAATTCATTTCTACTCCTCATAAAACTATTAGGGTAATACTGATTTCAGGTTGAACATGTTCATCATCCTAAATGAAAAAATACGGTACTTTACATGTGACAAAACATATATGTGGAGCACTCTATAATAGCAGTGTGTGGTCTTAAAAATAAAACCACAGGTTTTCTAATCCTCTCCTCATGAAGGTAGTAGAGATTCATTCTCCACTCCTGCCTGTGTGCTGGACTTGGTGGTGGATTTCTATAACAGATGTGGCAGAAATAACAGTGTATCACTTCCGACACTGTTACAAGAAGACTGCAGCTTTCATGTTCGGGATCTCCCTCCCTTTCTCCTTCCCACCTTCTTGGGTTACTCATTTGTGGAGAAGTCAGCTGCTGCCTCACAGAGAAGCCCAAGGGGCAAAGTGCTGGGGACCTCAGTCCAACAACCAGCAAGGAACTGAAGGCGGCAAGCAATGACGTGAGGGCTTGGACGTGGGTTCTCCTGTCCTAAAGAAACCGTGAGATGAGTGCAGCCAACTGTACTCTTGGGAGGGACCAACAGCAAGAACCACCCAGCTAACTCACCCCCAGATTCCAAACACTCAGAAATTATGTGAGATAATAAATATTGTTTTAAGCTGCTAAGTTTGGGGAAAGCTAAAACATGTAGGAAAAACACATAATCTGGTGACATAACTTTGGGTGGATGCCCAGGTGCCATGGTAGATGTTACTGCATCTCTTAGGACTTCGTTTCTCATTCTCAAAACCAGGTCTCATTTATCAACATCTTGCAGAGTAATTCTGATGTTTAACTCTCATCAAGCATCCAGTATGTTATCAAGCAAATGGGCATATGAAAAGCAATCAATAAGCGGTATGTGATTTTAGTATTTTTGTTATTGAGTATTATTATTTCAAATATTCCTTTTTATGTTAAACTATTCAGAACAGAAGAAATAAAGAATGTAATTGAAATAATTCCTCAAATCTCTACACAATAACTTTCCCCGACAGGGTTTGGCTTGGATAATTTTCATGTATCTTCCAAACCTGTACAAAATTTAGACAAGCTAAGAAAGAGCTATAAATCCAGGTATGGAACGTAAAAAAAAAATCTCCACATCACAATAAAGCATCAAACGTTTTTAAGCTGAAAAGCAAAATGGAAATGTTGTTATAACATTTTTAGCTTCAGAAGTTCTAGCAGCAAAGGGTTAGATTTTTATTTTGTAGGTGATTAACCTTCCCACTTGGAACTGCACTCTCTCTTTTTCCTCCCTTCCAAATAATGCAGAGAGGAGAGCGTGCTTTGTTATCTCCTAGCTTCTAAGTGGTTTTCAAAGGTGGTGGTGGGGGGAAAGGTTACATGTCTTACAAACAGCAACATATTATGCTATTTTGGTAGCTACTGCTCAAAATAATGGCACATTAGGAAAATTTTTAAAGATGCAATCATGAACTTCAGCTCTCATGCTAGTTTTTTTCAGTAGTGCAAGTTGATTTTTTGTTTTGTTTTGTTTTTTTTTTGAAGGACTGTGCATTTAAATCATCTGAATGGAATTCTGAAGACAGAACTCATTTAAGCATCTGAAGGAGATTCTGCTTATCTGTAAGAGAGAAACAAAGAACATCCCATCCCTCCCATTAAGTCAGAGGACACAGTGTGTTCCCTCCAAAGTGCATGCTGACAGAATGGCCGGTGCTCTGGACAAATGTTACAGTCTTCCTAAGAACCTTCCGGTCATTTGCTGAACAAGGCAATTGAAATACATGATACTTAGATTCTTTGGGCTAGATAATTTAATGGCTTCACTTTATAACAGGATTATCCCATATAAACATAATCTAATAGCATATAAGAAAGCAGATGAATTTATATATGTGACCACAAGCTGTCAAAGCTTGTTAGGGTGGAGAATTCGGAGAAGCGCTTGAGGTGATAAATTGTAAGCATATAGCTGACCCTTAAATAACATATGGGTTTGAACTGGGCAGGTCTACTTATATGCAATTTTTTTTTCAATAAATACTTGTACTTTTTTCCATCCAAGGTTGGGAGGGCTGACTGTATGTATGGATCTGTGCCATTTTATGTAGGGGACTTGAAATTCGGTATCCATGAGGGACCTGAAACCAATCCCTTGCAGACACTGAGAGACAACTTAAGTTTTGGGGGCGGGCAAATGTTATATGTGAAGTTTCAACTGTGTGGGGGTAGGGAGTTGGTGCCCCTACCACTTTATTAAACCTTATATACATGCACCTTAAGAAAATATTAGGTTGTCGGAAAAGTCATGACGCATTTTTGCAACGAAAAACATAGAAAAAAAGACATCATGACTTTTCCAACAACCCAATATTACCAGAGAAAAACATCCCCTAGAGCTCTTTATACCTAGTTTTCAGGTGATATCATACAATATCACTGCTCTGTTTCAACGTAGCTGTGGAAATTATATAGATCCATAAGCTTGACTAAATGAAAACCACTTTTGGCTTTTGCTTTTCTCATCTGAAAACCAAAAAACCAAAAAAATAAGTGTTGGATATTTATGATTTTGAAGTATCTTCTTATGATCAATTATATCATATGTTGATAAAAAGTTAATTTGATTGTGATCTAGCTATGGTATATGTGTATTATTTTTCTAAATTAATATTAAAAATCTTTGTATTGTGGGGGAAGACGTCTTGGATTCTTTTGAGATATGATAGCAATTGTGGACCTGCTTTCTTAAAACAATGCAGATATATAAAAATGACCACAAAACAGAATACAGTCTTAAAGGCATGTCTGAGAGATAACCATAGGATTGATGAAGAGCCTGTAACTGCAAATGGTTTCTTCTGAGAGAAGTTTCTCCATACTGATAAAGTACCTCAATTTATATTACTGAAGTGGGAACTCCTGAAAGGTGAGGCTGGAGAAGGGGAGGGAGAATTTTGCAAACAATTGGAGATGTAGAGAAGAAAGATGAAATTCAAGTGTTGCAATTTTGAAGGTAGAAATTGGAAACCGTTTCCCAAAGAAGCAGCAGGATAAATAATGACCAGGTTCTATAATAACACCAGTGCTACATTTTAATTACATTTTGATTTAGGTAGAATCTTTTGGGTTGGCTTTGCATCCTAACTACATTCATCACACAGGTTTAATGGGGAAATATGTTCCAAATTCCAACAGTGGCTTACAAATGAATTTGTAGAGCGCAATGCATTTGCAATTTGGGAATGACAAGCGATTCTCTATTTTTATTAACAGCTCATTAAAAATACTGGAAATGGAACAAGGAATTAGTTAAAATACTTTTAGAACTACAGCATATACTTGTTTATAATGTTTTTTAAAAACTCGTAGGTGATGGAAACTGTCAGTTGGGGTAACCTAACATAGACCTGTTAGGGTTCAGGCCACTAAACAACTGTATTAAAAAAAAAGTTATATTAAAAATGAAAACTGGCAGAGAACCCAGGAAAAAACTGACAAGTAGCAGTTAGATGTATGTACTGTTCACTGCAATTGTATTATTTTAAAAAAACAAATTACCCAGTTGGGGGAAACTTCCAGGTATAAGCAGTGAGACTACTCATCCATAATAATACCACTCGTGTTTTCTTCAACAATTACATTCTGCAGCTAGTACACTTATCTGTAAAAATTAACAAACTATATTCTTTTCATCTAGCCACTAACATACTCTTCAACAATGTGTATTTTCAGAAGATAAACCTCAATTTAATAGTCCCTAAAGACAATGGAAAAACAATTCATTAATTAATGAACAGCTAATTATCTGAAAAATGAAAACCAGGTGTCAATAGTTCTCATACCTAGTGAGAGATGTAAAAATAATTACTGCAAGTTAGAACAGATTATATGACATCAGGGATTTCATAGGACTAATAAATGTAATCCATAGGCATTAATGATATTGTTCTCATAATTAAAAAAAAACAAACTTTCAAATAAACACTGTCTACCTTTGATTCTTCCCATTAAGTTTAAATGTGTAATATATGTTAAAAGTTTAGTTTCATGCAAAATACCTAATGAAAATGTGCAATTGATTAAATTGAATATATTTATATCTACATGTATACCTATATAGAGAAAATATATAGAATAGTTGACCATGTTAAAAATATTTTTCATGAGCAATTGTTTATAAAAACAATATTACCAGTGAGAAGTTCTATATCTTGACAACATACTCATTGTAACACTTTATCCCAGACTTCTTTTTATTGTAAAGTTTAATATCAAAATGAACCACCCACAGTATCCAGGATTCCAAGACTGCACAAGATACTTCTGAAGTGCTATTCAAGCTTGTGTAGTTCTAAGAAACATATTCAAAAGAAGCATCCCAGCCCATCTACCTATTCAAAATAGTTTGGGTGCTGTGTAAACAGTAAATAAGGTCAACACAGCATTATTCTAAGATTGATTATTAAAGACAGATTGTTTGAGAATATAAATCTATCCATGATGGGATCAAGGTAATGGCAATTGAGTTAAACCAACAACCAATCAAAATAAAGCAATCATCTGCCCCAGTCTGTCTGTCTCTCTTTCTCTCCAAGCTATCACATATACCAGATGTCAGAGTTGACACAGTGATGGATCACTCTATTGATAAATAAAGATGAATGAGAATGGGGATTTCCAATGTTTAGTGATAAATTATAAAAATAACAGTGATTTGCCTACCATTACATGTCTGATTTAAAGAGAACACCATGATTATGCAACATTGCCCACTAATTCAAAAGAAATATTTTGTTTGTTTTTGTGGCAACTTTTTCCCTCAATAGGCTCTTACAAACACCAGTACAGCAAGACATCTAGATTAAAACAACAACAACAACAAAAAACCCCTATGGTTATGTATGTCTGAGAAATGCTGCCTACTAAAGCCACTTCTGTAGATTATCAAATAATAAACTCTGCACTTGGCTAGAAATACATTATTATAAAAATGTAAATACTTTATAAAGCTAAATAAATTATGAGGATAAATATATTTTTACTGGCTTGTTCTCTCATACAAGTCTGATAATTTTCTTTGTTTCCTAACCACAGCCACATGATCTAAAAAAAAATTGGAAAAGCATATTTACAAAATTAACTGATATAACATTATATTACTGTACTTAGCCTTAGTTAATTTACATAACACATTTACCAAGTTCAAAGATTATATTACTTTCTTGAACTTTAAAAATGTCATATTTTTCCAATCAACTACTCATTTGATATTTAGAAATGATATTTAGAACTTTTGACTCAAAATGAAATAAAATCTTATAATTAGCAACCTAATATGTGTGCTTTAAAGTCTGAATATAGATAAGGAAGAGTTAATCAGAAATATCTGACTAATATATAATTTTCCTCTATTATTTCTCAATAATGTATCCTAGCAACAATGAAAGACTAGTCTTTGCTTTCTGCTCTTCTTGGTAAGGAAATAAAAGTCTTGTCTCAAAAGGCTTATTTACTATCATTATGAAATTGTTAGAAATACCTGAACACTCAACTTTTTTGATGGGAAAAAAAGCCAACAGAACTAATATGATTAAATGTTCAACGTAAAGGGAAATTCAAGTACTCATACATTTAAAAGCAAGACTGTTTTAATGAGTCCTAATATTGACAGTGACAATGTTCCTTATTTAGACATACACTTGAAAACGTTAATTTCATTTAAATTTTTTTTTTTTATGGTGTGAACAGCTTCAATAATTTTAACCTAAAGTTACATATGTGCAATGAGAAGTCAGGAAAGAAAGTTATGGGCCGGTGGAGTGGCTCAGTTGGTTAAGAGCTCGCTCAAGGGTGCAAGCTTTGAGTAACAGTGGTTCGGTTCCTGGCTAAGGTGAGCTGCCACTGATAGAAAAAATTCATCATGACTTTTCCAACAACACAATAATAATAATAATGATAATATATATAAGTAGTATCCATATAACTATACATAGATATATCTAATATATCTAATATATGTGCATAAAATATATATGTATATATTAATTATATATATTAAGAACATGTAGGGCCGGCTGAGTGGTGTGTTGGTTAGGAGTTGGCTTGGGACACCAGCTTTGAGCAGCAGGGCCCCGGTTCGGATCCCACATGAGGGCCAGTGACACTGCCCTCTACAGCTAAGATGATGAACAACAGCTCGGCCTGGAGCTGGGCTGCCGTGAGTCGCCGGCAATGGCATAGGCTGCAGTGGGCTACCATAAGCTAAAGTGTGTGGCCGGCAGCTGCTGTGAGCTGTCAAGACTGCCGTGAGCGGCCGTTCAGTGGCCGGCGATCGATCTGCCTCACCTGGGAAGAGCGAAATGAAAATACCAACATGGGCCAGTGAAGCGACGTCCTCCACAACTAGACTGAAGAACAAAAGGACAGCAACTTGTCTGTTCCCCTTCCCCGATTCCCCAATGCTGTTCCTTCCCCCAATTCTCCAATAAAATCTTTTTTTTAAAAAAGAAAGAAAATGTAATTCAACTTTAATCTAAAACAGTTATAAAAATAATATTTGCAACAGTAAAATGTTATTCTTTTAAAAGGAATTCTCCTGATTTTAGAAATTTTGCTTTCTGGCATTTGGAGGATGCTTTGATGTTAAAAACACAATCTAGCATTTGTTCACACCTGTCCAGGCTGTGGACGTCTCTCCCTGATAGAGTGTTTTCATGCATGAAAAGGCATTAGTTGCCAGTGGTGAGTTGTGTGCCCAATTTTCATCTGAGCTGAGATTTCCATTTCTTCCAAGGAAGCAGTGGTATAAGGACACTGATTTACAGTGGTAATTTTAATTATATTTTATCAGGTCTGAATGCTGGCACAAAATCTCATATTGAAATCTGCCTGAGAGAGAGCCGGTTACCCTCAGTCCAAGACGGAACAGAAATATTAATGTCTGGTTATTAGGCTGAACATTTACGCTGAGAGCAGTTCAGCACAGTGGGTAAGAGCAGGGTCTCTGGTGTCGGTTGGTCCGACTCAGTTCCATAGCCTGACTAAGCCACCTAGGAGCTCCACGCTGTTACTGTGGGCACATCTCCTCACCTCAGAAAGATCAGCCTTATTTAGCAACACAATGAGAATCATAATAGTGCAGACAAGAGAAATCGGTGTTTTCTTCATTTATTGAAAAAATACAACATACGATGACACCGATCCTAGTGAACTGGAACTTAAATTAGTCAGCAATTCCACAATCATTTTTCGAAGCATCTCAGCCACCTAAATAACAGCAACTCTATTTGTTGTGAGGGCAAATGAAATACGGCACGTGAAGCGCTTTGCTACATGTCTGTTTAATTGGAACCCTTTAGTAAATGCTATGATTATTTTAATCATTATTTTTGCATTAGAAAGCTGATGTCAAAGATACCCAAGAGGTGACAAGGAAAAACAGTAAACATGTTGATATCTGCCTGTAATACTTGTTCTTATCTTGCATTATCATTTACTTCGGGTTTGCAGGAAATGATACTAATAAAAACACATAAACACCTATTTAGTAACATGTCTTGAATTTGCCTTCACTTCAAAGATCCTTGTAACAGGAGGGACATCATCTCCCTCGATTAGTCTGCAAACCCCAGTAGATACACGTGCCTCCCCCCATATTATGTGACAGTACGTATATAATGGATTCAGTAATGCAAATAAGTATGGCGCGAGCATACCTGGTACCCTCTTTTGGTTTCCTTTCAAGAATAATTGCTACACTTTGAAACTCCAAAGATGTGAGCTCACTTGAATGCCATGTCCTCTTCTCTTTTACACATGAACATAGGCTGACTTCGTTTTAGTCTGCAGGTTCAGTCTTGCTGTGGCAAACATCCTCTAGGGGTACACTAAACAGATTTTCTCTTCTGCTAATGTATCAGTTAACCTCCAAAATGCAGATAGTTTATGTTGTTCTCAGGAAATAAATCAGTCAAATGTTGTTCAATAACTGTGGCCAAAATGGGATGTAATAAGGGGAAAATGTAAAAAGTGCCGCTTGCAAATTGGTATTATTTACATTTATGGAGGAAACACAATATACTATGAAATATATCCTAGTGAACTGGAACCCAA
This sequence comes from Hipposideros armiger, assembly GCF_001890085.2. NCBI lineage: Eukaryota > Metazoa > Chordata > Mammalia > Chiroptera > Hipposideridae > Hipposideros > Hipposideros armiger. Next base: position 543,863 of record NW_017731933.1, read on the forward strand.
ATTAGTCAGCAACACCACGATCATTCTTTTAAAGTGTCTCAGCCACCTAAATAAAAACAACTCTATCCAGGTTTCGGTTACCCCAGAGTGCAAGCAAGCACATTTTCCTTAAGGACACACAGCAGCAGTGGCCTGGGCTCCATTAAGCTCTGTATTATGAACTGATGTTGTGGGGATTTATTTGCTTTTCCCAGCTTCAGAGTTTGACTATCACAGTTGTACTCTTGCATGTAAGTTTACTTATTGTGGATTCACAAATGGATATGCTCAAAGATCTTTCTAGGCAATCAATCAACACTCCTTTCCTTGTATCAATAATTAATCAACTTCATAGGCATGGTAGGAAGGAAACTGGAAGACAAAATAAGTATTCTAAGAATGCACTGTACCACAAAAGTCAAATAAAAATACATGGACATTGGAAAGCAATGCATGATATAATTTTCTAATCGAAAGTAGTTAAGTAAGGCCTTAATACACAGCACACTATGTGTTCTAGGAATTGGAGGTAAAAGGTGCACCAATTAGAGAGAGACCCCAGATCTCACAGACTGGGTGGTAGGGTCGAGAGTGATATTAAACCAATAACCAGGTAAACAATTATTATCTTAAAATATTCTGAATTGTGGGAAAGAAATGTATAGTAAAAACATATGAAGGGGATTTACTCTGACCTGGGAAAGCATCCACCCAGAAGCAGAAGTGATGTGTTAAAGATAAGTTGTACCTATTAAGTAAACAGGTTGGAATCAGGGAGAAAATTCCAGGTAGAGAGTAGAGCATCACCAAATACCTACAGGTATTAAGGAACTGAAAAAAGGCTACTGCGGCTGCCTGTTGAAAGAGCAAGGGCTGGGGGAGAAGGGCGTCGGTTGGGACTAGAAGCTGCATATCTAAGTTGGTACCAGGTCCAGGCTATCTTTCAGATTATGTTCTTATCCCTACAACCATGGGAAGCCATGGGTATTTGGTAGCTCAGTGTCACGATTTGATTCACATTCTTATTAAAATGTCTCTGTTTTTCTTGGTGTAAGAAGGGACGGGGAGGGGGTTTTAGTCTAGATTATAACAAGATGGTGATGTATAAGAAGGTGCTGATGATGAAGATGGAGAGAATGGGACAGATCCCAGAGATCAGTAAGAAATGAGATGTCTTATGCACTGAATGTTGTGTGTCCCCTGAATTCATACAGTGAAGCACTAACCTCTACTGATAGTATTTGGAAATGGGACCTCTGGGACCTTAGGTGAGGTCGTATGGATGTGGTCCCCACAATGAGATTAGCGTATAAGAGGAAGAAATACTAGCTATCTCTCTCTCTCTCTTCCATGTGAAAACACAGTAAAGACAGGAAGAGGACACTCACTAGAACGGAATTTGCTGGCACCTTGACTGTGGAATTCGCAGCCTCCAGGGCTGTGAGAAATACATGTCTGTTCTATAAGCCACTTAGGCTAGAGCATTTTGTTGTAGTGATCTGAGGTGATGAAAACAATGCCACAGAAGACATGAACTGAATATAGGAGTAAGGAGTGGGTTGCCAAGGGTTATTTTTAGATAATTTGCTGGAGCAATAGATACCATAGAGAAAAGGAGCGATGGAACAGCCTATATTTAGGTCGCTGGCTGTGGGGCCGTAACCACACATTCAGATATCCTGGAACCTGAGCTGCCTGTGCAATTTTTAGATGTGGTATCAGCTAGCTGCTCTGGGAATCAGAGAAGGCATCAGTGTTGGGGATATTCTTTGGGCGTTATCAATTCTAGATGATAATTAGGGGCATGAGGGAGAGTGCTCAGGAAGACAGCACAAAGTGAGAAAAAAGAGATCGCGGTCTGTCTATTAACAACCTACAACTTTGAAAGCTTGGTAAAAGCGAAGTCCATTGAAACAGGGCAGCCACAGAGGAAGAGGCTAAGGATCACCTGCGTTCATCGACGTCATATGACATTTTCTAAAGAAGGCAGACACATAATCAGTGTCTGGACCTCTGAGAGATTAAGGGAGATGAAAACTGAAGAGTACCCGTGGATTCGGTCACCTGGGGAACGTGGTCACCTGGCACAGAATCACTGCAGTGCAGAATGAGGCCAGACACTAGACTGGAGTGGGCTGGAAATAGTGTCACACTTAGAGAATAAAATCAACCAGTTTTCTGACTGAAGCTAATTTTAGAGATGATCTGCTAGTTCCTCTATGCCAATACTTCCTTCCCTTCATCCTGAAAAGGTTATTCCACTGGCAAGTGAGAAAAGAAGAGTTGAATTATTTTCTAGTAACCTATTTTATGTTGGGAATTTACCAACAGCAGCACATACTATGGGAGGGATAATGTGTTCATGAAAAAATGATGAAAGGCTGAATAAACATGGAGATTGGTTTGAGCTTAGCCTGAATAATGAATGGCATCATGTGAAATGCAGTTGGTAGAAGGGAAGACTCAAAGTGCTCAGGGTCATGAGTCACAACAATGGAAGAGTAGAGGTTTGTAACAGTGGAGACAACAGGCTATGAGGGCATCTCCAAGGGAAGGCTGGACCCTGAGCCTGAGGAAGTAGTGGGGTCTGGGTGATTCTCAAATAGCTTAAACACCAGCCAAGGGATTTAGACATTTCTTAGAGACAGTGAGCACCCTTTGAAGTGTTTGGTCAGGAACGTGGCAGGAAAAATATAAGTATTTTAAAGAAAATCAATCCCCCTGCCCACTACTGTGGAAAGAAAGAAGGAAACAAGAAAAATGAAAGAAAAGAGGTGCTGATTTTTTGAAAGCAGAAATTGATGTATTAACTGTATGCACAAGATACTTTTTTATTTGGTACTAGAAAAGAATCAGGGTCTCATTATATTAGTCGCTATTACAAGGTTATCAAAAATATGAACAATTTAAGTGAGATAAATTAAAGGGCATGTAATGCTTGTCACTCCTTTCCTTATGAAATTTCTGATTCTAGGAAGAGAAAAGATACAAATACGTCCATTGAAATAATAGTTTCTAAGAAGGAATCAAGAGAAAGAGAGGGAGAGAGAGGGAGAAGGAGATTTTAAACTTGTAACAGGAACTAATCAGAAACAGACTTACACTGAAAATGCTAATGAGTTCTTGGTTTTGAATTTTCAACGACCTTGACTTTGCCTAGACATTTGGTCATCATACACACAAACAAAAGTTTTTTTTATCATGGTTGCAACCTGGGTCTGAAATTAGAGAACTGGTATGTATCAATGGCCATGCAAGAAGATGTGAGGATGTTAGGAAGGTGTGAAGGTGAGTAGCAACCTGCAAGATTAGAAACTGGGTCTTCAGAGGTATTTATACATAGATTAAACATGTCCATCAGAAAAAGAAGAAAGGAATGTGATGATACACTTGTTATGTTAGAATTAAAATCTGATAGCGTCCTGCAGGGCAAAAATACCATAACTTCAGGATCTTTTACTTCAGAAAAAAAAGAAAATCATCCCATTAAATCAGTTTTGCAGTAATGGAAAATGTCTGGGCCCAAATCAATTATATAAAGTTACATACTCGTCCCAGTCATGTGACTCCCAGGTCCCCTGTTAGAAAATGCAATTAGCAGACATTGATAGGTCAGGTGATCAAATGTCTGCTTATTTCATATTTAGATATATTCATCTATCGAAGTATACCTACACACTACTAAATATTTTAGATTTTTTGTGTGTGATTATTGTTGCAAAAAGTGGTGAAACATGTGAATAAATAGCTTGCAAGATAGTAGAGTACATCACAAATAATAAAAACCATTAGATTATACCTATTTGAATGCTTAGCAATAGATACTGGGTACCTTAGGGTTCTGGAATCATTTTTGAAAACAAAATTCCATGTCAATATTTTATAATTGCTGACATCTACACCTCTGGAAAGAAATACTCATGTCCACAATCACAACCACATTTTGAGCTAAAAATAATGTGGTAGTAAACTAAGACGGTACCTTTTTTTTTATGATGATATTGTTGAAATTTGTTTTTCTTTACTGCAGTCTTAACTGATAACAATCACTTATATGACCTGCGTAACGGAGTCACATAAGGAAGGAGGCGTTTCTGCTCAGAAGGACAGTAAACACCTTTTAGAAAATCAGTGGCACGGGGGAGCGGTGATGCTGCACTAAAGCATATTGTTTCCTTTTAAGGAAAAAACAGAAATTGGCATTTTTACCCAAGTCTGCCTTTGCTTTCCTACTTCCTTCGGAGACAACTTTATTAAGTTTAATTTGCAAAATCATGTTTCTTCCACTGGTCTTTCCCAACTTCTCAGCCGTCTCTTTTTTCTTGCCCTTATTAGCATTTTAAATTATGTCTTCTGCTTGCAGAGTTTGAGACCTCAGACTGCTCCACTTTATTTTCTGCACACATGATCTATTTCAGTTGTCCTCATTCCTTTTTATTAAATTTCACCTTTTCTGAAGCTCAAATTGCCCAAAATGTTATCCTTATTCCCTTCCCTTTTTGTTCCCCAAACTTGGTTTCTAGAACTCTCAAACAGTAAATACTGCAATCTTTTAAAAATGAGATGTAATTTATCAGAACTGGAGTTGGAAGTTTTGGTCTTTATTATCCACAGGTTGTTTCCTTGGGAAACTGGCAAAGAGAATGTTTCACATATGGGCTGGTGGCCGTCAATGGTAAAGTGAAATTCATGGTAGAACATGGCAGGCTCTCCACCTTTGTCCTCAGGCAGAGGCTGGCTAAGTTGTGCCAATGGCAGACAGGGGATTGGTGTTTACCTATGTGAGTTACACAGAGTTCATCATTAATTTGAAAAAGCTTTAATAAAGTTGCCACCTTATTTTCTAAATTCTTATAGTTATAAAATATACAGATAATTGAACATTGGTGATTGAGGAAATCTTAGAAATACAGAACTCCCTCTCAGACAAATTATTTTCTTATAACATCCCTGAGAGTGGCTTTAATATTTGATGGAGCACTTCAAATTTTCATTATTTCCTAAAGTAGCCTGAGCCATTCCCATTGGGACAGCACTATTTATAGGTATCACAGATCTGTTTTTTATAAATCCCACCATTTGAGAGAAATTATTTTTTAAATTGAAATGATAGTATTTCAATTGTTTTAAGACAGCATGACTATATGTAACAGTTAATCTATCTACTATACACACACAAATGTATTTAAGTTCTTACCTTTAAATTTTATTTTATGGCTCTTTTCTTTTAATTTTCTCATTGGATTTTTTTTTTGTTTTTTGTTTTTTTTTTTTACCAAAGGAGATCATATTTAGTAAGTATGTGGCCCAATAGCCGGGTTATAGTTAGAGCACACTAAACATCTACTCATCATTTCATCTATTTACAGATATTTTGTTTTTCCCTTTCTCCATTAAACTTGCAAGTAATAAAATTGCTTGATTTTCCTCCAGAAATTACTCTTTCCCTTCTTTTACATTTCAGGATGATTTGTGGATGTATTCATGTTAAATTCTTCAAGTTGCTCAGGTCGATATTATTGAAGGGAGCTTTGACTCCGATCTCGCACTTCCTGCAGTCGCTTCCTAATTTCCCTGCTTCTGCCATGTCCCTTTCTACTGTCTAATCTTAATACAGTGGTCACGGGGATCCTTTAAATCAGAAATCAGATCATATCACTTCTCAGCTGAAAATCATCAACAGCCATGTCCTTTATGCTGTCTCATAGGATGCCATAGGATGTGACCTCCGGTTACCTCTCTGATCTGTTTTACTACAACCCCCCTCATACGCTCGATAGCCACAATACCTGCCTCCTTATGCATCCTGGGACCCACCAGGAACTGTCCGTAGGCCCCACTGTTGGTATTCCCCTCTGGAAAACTTTTCCTTCAGACAGCCTCATGAGTCATTCCCACCTCTTAGCCATGTTCTTTCTCAGTAAGACAACTCTTGACGCTGGTACTTATCACTAGAGTCGGCAGCTCCAGTCACCCTTGGACCAATTGTCATTTGCCTTACTCTCCTCTACATTTTCCTCATACACATATCTATCACCTTCAAAATACTACACAATTTCCGTATTATTTTCTGTGTCTTCCAGCTTGACTGTAAGATCCAGGATCCATGAATACAGGAAGAATTATCCCTATAAATCACTAACGTAATTCAAATCCATGATACAGTACCGGGAACTTAGTAGACACACTCGTTTGTTTGTTTGTTTTTGAATCAGGATTGCACATTTATTCTCATGTGATTTTGTTTTTGTTAAGTTTTTATACTTATTCGAAGTCTGTGAAGAGTATTTAATTTTCTTTTTTTTTTTTTTGGTGAACTTGGATATTTTATATGCCTGGGTTCAACAGAATTTGCTGCTAAATATTCTGTTTCTCACAGGTAAGGCCAAGTATAGAACTGTGCATACTACACATGATAATCAAGAGGGCACTATTAGCAATTTTTAATGAATATTCTATTAAAATAGTATACATTGATAATCAGTGTAATCTTAATTTCCCCAAATGCTCCCAAACTACTTTGAGAGAATTTGTCGGCTGCATGCCATATACTAACAAATATCATGTTCACATTTTAACTTCATTTTATAGTTCAAAAATAAGATTTTTTATTTCCGTTTGATACAATTGAATCATGGTAACATCTAAACTTATTGCATTTTTTAAGATTCTCGAGTTAATTATGGATTAAAAAAATACTATTGACATACAGTGATTAGAATCCACATTTTTATGTGCCTTAAAAAAAAAGGGGAAGGGCCGGCTGAGTGGCTCAGTTGGTTAAGAGCTCGCTCAAGAGTTTGAGCTCTGAGCAACAGCGGTTCGAGTCCAGCCCGAGCTGAGCAGCTGCTGAGCTGCCAACAGGTAGTAGGATGGCTCAGCTAAAAAAAAAAAAAAAAAAAGGGGGAATCTTTTGTGTCAAATATATTTTGAGCTCTTTTTTCATTCTTCTGTATTTCTAAATTTTTATTTTTAGGCAATGAGGATTGAAAAATCATATTTGGATGTTCTTTTCAAATCACGGTCCTAAAGATTTAAACTACTTTAAGCAACTGAAGGGCTCAGCTTCCCAACTGTGAGCTAGTCTAGAATGATAGAAAATACTTTAGGTAAAGATTTAAAAAGCCTGATTTTGCATTCCTGTGTCCCAAACATGTACCTAAGACTCAGAAAATGTCTCTGAGGTGCAATGTCTTCCTCTATATAAAGGCGGTAAGTGATACTGATTCAGTTTACCTCTCTGACTCAACAAGAACTAATGGACGCAGAAGCACATTAATACACATCATATCAAGGTAAGCTCTTTGAATGAAGAGCACTGCATTATTTATTGTTACATTTCCTCAATGAGGGGTAAGTACTAATCGGTATTAAGCCTCGGGTTGTGAGAGAGAGAAGGGAGATGTGGAAGAAACAGACTAGTGAAGGAAGTCCTGCCTTTAGAAACGCATAGTTCTATATAAAAGTGAGCAGTATTATACTTCTCTAAAATGATATGTGCCTTTGAGGTAGGAAAGGTAGCCTAGGAAATTGACAACCTCCCTCGCCCCCAGGATTTAACATGAGGTGCCTCACTACTTACACAAGTAACAAGTGACTTTCTCCAGCACCTGCAGTGGGAGAAAAACAAGAACCAGTTTCATCCAGCAAGGCTAATCCCTCTGATAGGGACCTGAACTTTAGCTATTTTTAATGTCATTATAATGTCATTTGCATTATGGTTACTACAACTCGCATCATGCATCTGACATCATGACAGTTCAGGAGGAACCAAGGAGGTAAAAAAGCAGGAAATGGAGAGTCCTGTCCAGGGGGAGGAGATGAATGAACCACTTCAAAGGGACATCATCGATTCCCACCCTGGGAGGGGTAAATATCCCTGATCAGGATTTCTTCCATGTGACTCCTTCTCTGAGTTCCCCCATACTTTCCTCTCTAGCGTGCACTTTTACTTTCAAAAAATCACTCTTGCTTTTCTGCATCTGTCTCGCTCTTGAATTCTTTCTTGCACAGACACTACAACCCGGTTACCGCTGCTCAGGGTTGAGTCTTCTCTTGGGCATGCCCGCAAGCCTCTGGCGATACCTCAGTGTTCTAGTATCATTTTTCATCTAAGGAGAATTTTAGGTAATGATGAAAACTTGTACGTGTACTAGGGTACAAATACAATCCGCCAAAATATGTCTATGTCAGCTTGAATCTCTGATTTTAAATAGGACGATTTCAGAAAATGAATAGCTTCCAATATGACAATTTGACTGTAGGAAGCTCATGCACTCCAAGATAATGTGAACTCCCATTTGCCTCTAAAAATGATTTAGCATCTACTGATATGATTTTATTGCACTCTGTCATCAGAATTTTCACATATGAGAAATAAGGCTTTAAAACTGTGTTATCTCATGTAAAATCTTGGGGAAAATTCGGGCAAGATACAATATGCCACAATTCTCTGTGTGTCAGTAAACAGAATCCATCATGACATGTGCTTAGGTCTTGCCCTAATGTACCAAAACCCATTGACAGAGATGAACAAAGATCACATTTTTTTTCAGTAGTGCATTAATAGCTGCACTATATATGTACTTCAACAAAAATCAACTATAAAAAAATAGAGTAGATAATGAATAAACAAATCTTATGATTAAATGAGGTGAGAGGTTTTAATATTTTTTTAAGGCTACTTCATTAAAATTAGAGCATTTCTTAAAAAAAAAACAGAGATCTCAAAACCAACATGTAAATAAAGTTAAAATTTCGGTTTTGCCTGTGGTGGTAGACCAGTTATCCTATTTAAATTTTTACAGATGTCAAAAAGTTTGATGAAAGAAAAGATAGTCATTTCTATTTTGAATATATGATTTAAGTTCTAAACTACAATAATATGAGAAAAAATGGTGGCATGAATGATAAGATGAGGAAATGATTACAAAATATGGACTTACAACAGGTTTTCTGGGTTACGTTTTCCTACATACAAATGGAAACAAACAAAAAAGTGAAAGAAGAATATGCCTATAAAAACTAAGCGTATTAAAGTGTCTCGATGTTAATGCTCTTCCCTTTTCCATTGCATTCAGAAAATGGTCATTTTTATACTATAAGGGAAAAATGAGGCCTACACAAATGGAAAATTCTGCAAAGTAGATCACTTTATGGTTCTAGTTTACCTCTCAAAAGCCATTTTAAAATAGCTGCAGACAAACATCAGAAAACACTATTTTCTAGCATATAATACTTGCAGTACCAAAGTAAAACTCTGGTTAAAATCTTGTTATTTTTGAAACTTGAAAGTTACAATTTATGCTATCCTAAGAAAATCCTATTTTGCTTTTGATCTTCATTAGATAAGTAAGATATCAAGAAATCTTAAGCAAAGTAATCATTTAATTAAGCCATTTTGAATAAGCAACAATAAAACAGATAATTCATTGAGTATGATGTATTAAACAAGAATGGCTTGAAATTGGATACTAAGGGGCACCAGTTTTGGTCACGGGTGTATAGCAAATACCATTGTTGTCACTACCACTGCCTCCTCTAATATAACTATCTGTCCAGAGTATATTCACACAAATGGCACTTTATCGAATCATACATATTAGACAAGATACATAAACTTACTTTTTACAACTCTGAAATGAAGGGGCAGAGAACAAGGTAAACATGCACACATAGACACACAAAAAAATCAGGGGGATAGTGCATGATAAAAAAATCATTTCAAAGAAATGGGAAAAAATTAATTATTTCAAAATGGTACTGCAGCAATTGGTCAGTTATCTAGAAAAAAATAAAATTATATTACTATCTCAAAGAAGATTAAAAAATAAATTCTGGAGAAAACAAAAATTTAGATATAAACAAAAAACGCCCTTGAAAAACCAATAGAAACTTTTGTGATATGAAGTCAGAAGAATATTGTAAATATAACCTGGGAAACAAATGAAAATACTGAAAATCCAAGTATATAAATAAAAAATAAATAAACACCCATAAAAAACAAAAGCAATGGCGTAAAAGTCAAACTAAAAAAGCAACTTAAGGAACATTTATAATTATCTCATGGACAAATTGTTAATTATTTTGAAACATATAAATTCCTGAAAAAAATAAGAAAAAATTCAAAACTCAACATAAAATTGCAAAATACATAGATTTTGCCACCAAAATAGTAAAATCTTATGAAGAAACATACAAGCTCAGTCATAAGTATAAAAATTTGAAATTCAAATTGCATGATATTTTTCACTTATTAAACTAGCAAAAATTTCTAAAAACTATGTTGGTGTTACAGTATGAAGAGAGAAATTCCCAATAAAACTCCTCAGTTTTAATTTTTAATACGATAGGTATCAATAAAGACCACATAAAAATGGGTCTTTAGAGCCCTTAATAATTTTTAAAAGCCTAAAATGGCCCTGAAACCAGAATATTTGGAAACCACTGGCTATAGTAAATGTCTATCACAGTCATCTCTGTTTTTTTGTTAGAGGGACAGATAATACCAGTGTGAGGTCATTTCTAGGACTGTGAGGCAGTAGGGTCAGAAGTTGGAGAGTATCCCTGAATTAAGTTTCACAGATAAACTCCTTTTCTCTCTGAATTGTCACAACTAGTAATCTTGGTTTGAAAGGAGAGAGCATTTTTTTTTTCATTCAGAGGAATTAATACAATCCCAATGATATAAAATAAACTGCTATGGAAACAGTTTAATAGAGGCATGTAAAAAATCCATTTTTTTTGCTCTATTCATGTTTCACATGCAGCCTGCTTTAGATTGGTCAACTGAAGCAGTATTAATTCTTCTCTCCATCAGGTTGTCTTATGGTTAAATGAGCTTGAAATTACTACAAAATGGTGCTTTAAAAAAATGATTGAAATGTTCACAAATGCTAAATATAGAAGCATCAAACTTTCTTCGGTTAAAGCATTTTGTAGATATTACAGGAGATCAATCCTGTCATATAAGCCTCAAATGATATAATGCAGCTTAATATTATATCTTTGGTCCTGTCAGATCTACATTTTGACATAAAAATCAACCCAAACCTCCTCCCTCTGTTAACAAGATCCTTGTCGACTTGCGACAGAAAAATGTGAAGTCTCTGAGATGCTATGTACTTTTCAGTGAATTTACTTTTAATCTTACTTCTCTACCTGTGAATTATTCTTCCATCCTCGGAAATTTGTTTAAAAGCTCTGTGTTTAATTATTCTAGCCCTTGAAACATTTAGTTTTCCATTATACTCCTGAAGAATATATGAATAAATATTAAGGAACCCAAAAATCAGACCAAAAGAGCATTATACACCTTCCTGGTAACATTAAAAATGTTCCCGCATTGTGAGCTATTTCAGAGAAAGACGCAAAAATTGACTCACCTCCAAATTATAGATTGAAATATTTTAAACTGATTGGTAAGCTATCACTTCTCTTTTTTTCTGTGTTTTTTTTCCTTTTTTTTTAGATTTGATGGCAGTTTTCATATGAAATCTCCAATAATAAAGTGGCATCTCTGTGCCCTCACTTGAATCAGGGCAGACCAGGGTACAGCAGAAGTGACACTCTACAATTGGCAAGACTCAGTCTTAGAAGGCTCTGCAACTTTGCCTCTGCTCTTTGAGTCCTGAGCCACCATGTAAATCATTGGGCTGCCATATTGTAAGGAAGTCCAAGTCACATGGAGAGGTCATGTACTGGGCCTCCATCGATAGGCCCAGGTGAGCCCAGTCTTCACATTTTCTCAACCTGAACCCCAGAACTGTGAGTGAAGAAGTCTTCAGATGATTTCAGCAGCCAATTAGTTAGGTGACCCCAAGCCTTTCAAGTCCTCCCTTATGAGCCTCCGGAAACGTGCACAGAAGAGACAAGTCATGCCCTTTGTGCACGATTTCCCAACCCATAGAAACTGTGAGCATGAAAACAAAGCTTGTTGCTTTATAGCAGTAGGTATGGGCTGTTTTGTTACACATCAGTAGATATTAGGAAGATATTATTTCTCTTAAATATCATGGTCACTAAGCATGTGTTCACTTTGATTTCCCTTTGTTACTGCATCTCCAACTTCACACAGTAACAAAAAATATGCAGAGCCTATGATTCTAGACTCTGGATTCTAATAAAAATAAATGAATATATCCTCGAAGAATAGTTATGAAAAAGCTGGATAGTCACAGATCCCTATACTTCGTATCCCCATATCTCTAATTCAGGCCCAAAAACTGAACTGGAAAGTATATAAACTGACAATGCAGTTAATATAATGCTCAAAGCCCTTTGAAAATCTGAAACCATACTTGAAGGATTTCCTTTTATATTATACTATACTTTTCTCAAAAGAATAGCTTCTGAAAGATTCATGTTTCAACTGCAGAAATTCTCACAACTGCCTAAAGCTCTGTTCACCTCTTGTGTAAAGATGGCTGCAGGTCAAGTGGCACACCACCCCCAGTGACAGGAGTTCTGAGTTATGTAATGTGCTGAACAGGCAAGAAGAGTGTGTTTTATAGAGAAACTAACACATCATTATAATATTTTCTTGGGGCATTGCCATAGATGGTTTGTATTTTATCTTATGCAATATAACGTTTCCTACACTGAGAAAAGCTATAAATACAATGGCTTTTTAATCATTAATTTATAACAAACACTTATTAACAGTGACATATACATATTATCTTTAGTTGAATATATATATACACACACACACATATATATATACACACACAGACACGTACACACACACACACATACACACATATGTATATGTATATGTTTCCAGAGGTATGCTCTTTAGACACTGGATTCTTTTCCCTAAACCAGTATTCCCACATATATTATTCTCCCCTCCACTACTTGGGTTTACTCTCTATTTTAAAAATATCTCATTGTATTACTTTGTATTTTTCTTTTCCTTTTTTTCACATTGTTAAAATTATAGCACTTTAAATTTCGATAAGATATCAGGAATCATCTAACACCAGGTTCAAATTCAGCAAAATATAAAGAAACACGGAAGTCGTTAGGTGAAGGCAGCTGAGTGAGCATGAGTACACAGAGGAGACCCAATAGAACGGGAGCTCATGGGGAATCTAAACGCACTCACGGCCAACAACTCCTCACGGAATCACAACTTGAATGCTACACATACTCTCTACTTGCAAAGCAAAGTGACTTTGAAAATATATTCTGCTGAAACCTGGAGAAGCTGTAGAGACCCAATAAATCACTGCTCCTAATTTCATCTGTAAGATATTTTTATTATTTTACAATAATTTTAAAGTTATTTTTAAAAGTATTTTAATCATAATTTTTAAAACTATAATAAAAATAAAATGTCATGTATGTTTGAACACATGGGGAACCATTAGTTGACTATAAATTAATCTCAGTTAACCCACTTTTGTCATGACCTCAAGAAAGCTGCTTCAACCATCCCTCTTTAACTGAAGAGTATCCTGAGTTTGCTATATACAAATTATAGGTAATAAAATTAAATCTTAAGCATGTTTGTATTGCTTTTATTTATTATCTATGCAAGATTTGGTATAGCACAAAGCTTTCTTTTGCTACCAAAATGAAAACCAGTGATCCAATTTCCAAATGTAATTAATTTTTGTGGGTTTTCTTTTATTTTTTTTAGGAGAAGATATGCCTAAAGATTTCAGAATTTCATGGCTAGATATCAAATTAATTAATCTTTGAAAAATAATATACTTCTTATTTTCAATACAGAAAATATCTGCGCATGGCCTTATTTAAATGAAGAAGGCAAACAGATAGACCATAGCCTGATTAACCTGAACACTGTCATTCACAAAAAAAGAAAAAGAAAACCAACATTAAATAGATTGCTATAGACTGTTTTAGTCAATTGGCAAACTAATGGTCTTGATAGTGTTGGGAATGTTACATTGAATACTTCTTGTGTTATGAATTCTTTAGATTATATAACTTTTGTTATTATTATTATTATTATTATTATTATTATTATTATAATGAATGTTTTTTGAGTGCTAATCATGTAATCAATAACTGTGAAGGGTTGAAATCTTTACCTTGCTGGGCCGGCCAAGTGGCTCAGTTGGTTAAGAGCTCGCTCAATAGTGCGAGCTCTATGCAACAGGGTCGCCAGTTCGATTCCTTGCCCGAGCTGAGCTGCCAACAGGTGGCAGGATGGCTCAACTAAAAAAAAGAAGAAAAAAAAAATTGTACCCTGCTTGTAAGCTAAGTTCACCTGCTTACAAGGTTTTCTAAATGGTGGCATATGACATGTGATTTGTAACTCAGAGACAATGGGTACCATTACTGAGGGAGGACACAGCAGGCAGCATGAACTTCACATTCACGTTAGTACTCCTTGCCTCACAGTTGTCATTGGGTCCATGTAAAACAGCTCACCTGTATGCTGCACATGCATACGCACATTAAGGAACCCCACGTTTAGAAAACTCTGATCTTTTAAAGCTAGCTCCCAGTAGACAAGCTCAATCTTTCAACAGATAGAGACGTTATCTTTATTACATTGGTCAAGAAATAAATCTTCCCTCTCCCCTGAAGGAAGATTCGATCTCTATGATCTATGGTTCCATCTATCTCTATTCTGTATCTGACCTATGGTTTATATAAAGATGTCAATGCCGCTTGCTCTGGAGATGTGCACAAACACGAGAGATCCTTAGAGAACTCTCTCCCCAAATATCTTCCAGGGAGCATGCTGAACAGGTCACATGCAATATCTTGGTTCTTCCTCACAAGACTCAAAGAGGTAGTTTTGAATCTTGTACTGACTTTATAGAGGAGGGTAAGTAACTTGCCAAAGTCCAAAGTTGAACTCAGGAAGTGTCTAACTCCAAATACTAAACTCTTAATCATTACACTATATTGACTCTTTAAATGTATAAACTTAGCCACTACCTTAGCAATAATAACATAAAATGCTTCCTTTAATATTAAAGATGCATGATTATAAAACAAAATATGAAAACATAGATAAGAAAAATTATTGTGATACATATTTCTTAGTAAAATCACATTTTGGTGACTGCCAGCTGCTTTCTGCTGAAGGAATGTAATTTTGTCAACACTATGTATATAAAAAAATATATTTTTTGGGGAAAAATTATGGATTTGACATTGATAAGGAAATGCGTAAGAAACTTGAGTCTCAGTTCATCCCTAGACTAGTGAACGAGTTATATGATGTGCACATGTATTTATTGAGCTTGCAGATAAATTGCAAGCCTGTGCTCAGTCTCTGACCCGGGAGATGGCATGCCTTTTCTAAATTCTGCTTGATTGTAATTCTGAGCCTTTCAACAGAGAATTTGGCCGCTAAGCCTACAAGAGATTTCATGTCTATTACATTCATTCTATTTTATTGTGTTTATTCGAGGTAAATCTATTTATTTATACAACTTGCTCTCTGATCATGCAGAGCTCCTAAAAACACCGCACACCAGGCCCCAAGCTGCATGATTTATCGCCATGGAGAAGCCCAGCTACACTGTGACGGGACTAAGGCTTCCCAGGTTACCTGCAAAGAACCCCCACTGTCATCAATGGCTGCAGTCCAAAGATGCTAAAAGCAAATTGAATTGTACCCAAATATTAAAAAAAAAAATTATTTTAAAACAGGATTCTAGTAAATATGCTGCTCACCAATGTACAATTTAAAATTTTTTTTCGGTACCAGAAACTAGAGATGTAAACGAATTATGTTTCTAAGCACACAGAACAGGGCCTAACATGGAAGCTTTATGTATTGGGTTGTCGGGAAAGTCATGACACAGTTTTGCAAAGAAAAACATAGAAAAAATATGTCATGACTTTTCCAACAACCCAATAAAACCTACACAAGTGTTTGTTAAACAAGATAAAAGATGGGAACCCTAGACATGGTCAAGGCTATTTACTTTTATGTTTGCCTTAGACATCGCCACGCATTGTATAAATTTCACATGGGAAAAATGAACTACTTTTTCCTAAATGGTCTGTACGTCACACATAGAATGTAGTAAGCCCAGGTACATGATAGTTCCATGCAAGCAACAGAACACTTTTAATAAAAGCAATAAACTATGACTAAGAATAGAAAAAGAGGGCAAAGCACTAGGAAGAGAGGCATGACCGGAACTGGGGAGATGACAGCCTAACGCTATTATTACAATGAATCATGTCAGCTGAATGCAAACCTTGAATCTCAGGATCTGTTAATAAACTTGCTGATTGCTTGCTGAGTGTCAGGCTCTAAGTTCTTTTCATAGGTTCCCTGTTTAATCCTCTCCACTGCCTTGTACATGGGGACTATTATCCCAGTTTACAGATGAAGAAATGTACTGAGGCAATTCCAGAAACTGGGCTTCAAGAGACCGATAGCATTTTTTCCTATTGTTTTGTCAGGCTGCAATCTCACATACAAGTGGTTTCCATCCTTAATTATGTGGTGTAAGTAATCTTCCATAAAAGTCCTTGGAATGTTATTCAATACCCAAAAAAATATTTTGTTACTTTTTATCATCAGTGGCATTCTCCAAGTACACATCTGTTTATATTTTTATGATGAATGGGAAAGAAAAAAAAAAGGCCTTGACCCATCTTTGTGACAAACACTCTCATAGCAATGAGTCACCAATTCTTCCTTCTCATCAGTACCAGACAACTCAGAGTATAGGCCTTTGAATCAAGTTCTTTAATCATTTCAGTTTAGCGTGGCATCAGACATTGCTATTGATGTCACCTTAATGCTCCAAGCTACAATGCAATGGAAGAGTGCTACTATTCACTTAGATGCAACAGGCATCAGGAAAGAGACTAACACAATATTGGCTCAAATGTGGTCTGTGGGAAATGAGATTGAGCCATTTAAGAAGGAAGAAATATTAGTATAAAAGGGATCCTAGGGGAACCAGTATACAAGAGGAATTGGGGGTAAAGATGAATACTCAGGTGGCACCAGCCTAGAGTAGACAGGAGACATTATGGATATTATTTAAGCATTTTCATGTCCTTATCATTTGCTTTGCCAATCAATTTTTAATTTTGGTGCATATATGTTAGGTCTCTACAAGTATGCATAAGCTTCTAGGTTATAAGACATCTGATTTTCTAAATCCCTTAGAGTAGGCATGTACTAGTTACTTACTGACTGAATAAATGGGTGGATGAATTGATAAATAAGTCAATGTCCTGATTAGTTCTCAGCATTGTTCTCCTCGGATTCTGAAACCCAGAAACTGGGAATCATCAGCATGGTATTTATTGAATGATTTACAACGGCATTTAAATCAAGAAAGACCCTGATGTATCGGAGCCTTACATCTTGGTGTGCTAACATGACTACTGTAAGCCAAATTTGGTAGCAGAGACCCTACCTCCTATTTGCACTGTTTAAGTCTGGAATCATCTAAACCCATTTATATAGGTTGACTCTTCATATTATCGCCATTAAGGTTCATCTCAGAATTCCCATCTTTCCAGTAATTGACTGAAAATTAAAGCAAAGATGGCTTTCTGTGGCAGGAATAATGTTGGTTATGCCCGTCATTCCCTGTGAGTAGGGGCTGAAATAGAAACTTAAATGGGAGAAATAATTTCAGATGCATCATGGCAGGGATAGAGTAGAGACAAGACTGGTGACTAACACCCACCTAGAATAGGTTTATAGTGGATGCCAGACAATATTCAAAGAGCTCTGCAAAGATGAGTTCATTTAGTCTTAAAGAAGCTGTAAGGGTTACATCCTGACATTCTCATCCCCAGCATATGGATTTCAAAAATGGAATGCAGAGAGGCTCAGTGACTTACTAAGGTCACCTAAGCACACCCCTGAAAATCAGTAATGCTGGGATTCCAACTTAGGGAACTTGGTACAGAAGCCTGCATTCTTCATGACTGTCAACTGTCACCTATGAGATGTGTTAAAAGCTAAATGTAGAGCAAGGAAGGAGAAACACATGCACACACACTGAAGAAGCAGAGTTACAACTTAGGAGTAAAGGAAAGGTGGAAAGAGAAGGAACATATTTTTTGGGGGGGTACACTGCATTAAAATTTAAAAATCCAGGCCAGCCGAGTGGCGCAATGGTTAAGAACTGTCTTGGGATGCCAGAGGGCCCCGGTTCGGATCCCACATATGAGGGCCAGTGACACTGCCTTCCACAGCTAAGATGCTGAACAACAGCTCAACCTGGAGCTAGGCTGCCGTGAGTCTCCGGCAACGGCGTAGGCTGCAGCCCTTGTGGCAGTGGGTTGCCATGGGCTACCATGTGTAGCCAGCAGCCAGCATGAGCGGCCAGCAGCCGCAGTGAGCGGCCGTCCAGAAGCTGGCGACTGATGTGCCTCACCCGGGAGGAGCGCAATGATGGTGCCAACTTGGGCCAGTGAAGCAACGTCCTCCACAACTAGACTGAAGAACAAAATGACAGCAAGTTGTCTGTTCCCTTTCCCCCAATTCCCCAGCACTGTTCCCATCCCCCCAATTCCCCAATAAAATTTTTTGAAAAAAACGTAAAAAATCCCCCCATATATGACAAGTGAAAAATGATAGGGAAGGCTCTCCTACATTTGCCACTGTAGCATTTTGTGTTCTATAATCTTATCAATCAAAGAGGAACTATTGTTCAGGTGGTTACTAGGTGATTATCAGGAGCTCCATAAAACTGCAAGGGACACTGATGCATGGAAAGATAAATAAAAAAGGTGAGGTATTCAGTGCAAAGAATTCTTAGTGGTTCACTAACAAGATGTCTAGTGTGCTGCTAAGGGAACAAGCGGGATGAAGCCAACCATGACTCTACAGCTAAGCTTATTAAACAGGCCTTGCTTGTATTCCACAGGATCCATCACATAGTTAAAGAAGATCATTTCCATCATTGTTCACAACATAAAAAAATTAAAAATAAATAAAAATACCCATATCCTAAGATGTTTCTGAAATTTAGTAAAGAAAAAAACATAACTGGGAAAAATGAAAATCTGAGAAAGAAAATAAATCCAAGAATGGAAAATAAATCTGAGAATGCAAAAGTGATCAAGGCTTTGTTATGTCTCATACCAAGTAGTAAACTTGGTTATCTGTTGGTCCAGTTGGTACAAATTCATAATGAATAAGTTCTCTGATATCAAAAAAGGTTAGCAACATCGTTGCAACAAGTTTGTGACCTTATTTGTCAGACCTTGTATCTAAGAATTATTTAAGAACATCATAATCCTTCAAATATTTGATTAATAAAATAATTCCTGTTAGTTCTGATATGCAATTCCTCAAAGATAATTTTGTCATCCCAATCTAATCTCAGTTGTGATTGCATCTGTCAAAATAAAGTCGACCTAGTTAAAATGCTAACACATATCTACAGCTAATATTTTTCTCTCTCGGTTTTATAGGTCTTAAATGAAAAAATATATGTATTTCTGACTCCAAAAATAAAATTCTATTTTCCTCTGAAATTAACATGTGCTTTAAAAATTGTGATGAATATTTTCCCCATAAATGTGATTAAAATTGAGAAGTAGATGTTAGGGTTATTGGTGTGACTCCCTAATAACAATTTTTTTCTGCTTTAAATACTGGCACGGGCTTCTTTAAGCTTGCCGAGGCACAGCACTTTAAGGTAGAAAGGCTAAAATTCGTTGGTGGTCTTTGACTGCAGATCAGATACAAAAGTTATCCTTTTAATATTTGTTTATGGGGCAAGTGCCTGAGAATTCGTATGCTTGTCAGGCCAGAAATGTGAAAAATGCCACATAACTAATATTTATCGTTTCACACAGAATAAAATAAGAATATTTTGTCCAAAATCTCTTTATCTCTGTCTTGAAGTCTTGTATATGCCTCTCTTTTTTGTGATAGATAACTCTTGTATCCACGTCTTTCTCGGCCTGTTTATGTCTCAAACGGGCTTTCCGAATGCTTATTTCTCTACACACATCTATACCATTTCATCTCTCTTTTGTTTTATTTCCTTTTTTATTCTCTCATTCTACCCTCGGTCTGATGCCATACCTTGTCTTTTTTAAGCAAAGATAACTCCAAATTCCTCATTTTGTTCTCTACCAAGTCTGTCTTTCACACAATTAAAGTCCATTTTTTTGTTGCTGTCGTTGGGAACTGTATTCATGGGTTCAAATTTATAAACTAAAAAAAAGGGCGAGGATCTCTCACTTTGCAAACCAATAAGGATGCACCGTTCATCCCGTATTTGGGACTCTTGGTTCTCTGACAACCTGTAAGGATGAGAAAGCACTAAGCACATAAGCCCTGCCTGCTGGGAATACATCAAGGATTTCACAGTCAGATGAATATTGACGCAGGAAAAGCTCTGTGTCAGACCCATTTGCAGACATATTTAGCATATAATCTCTGTTTACAAAAGAATGTATATTACCTGTCTACCCCTTTAAAGAAATCCTGGCTCACTCATTCTCTGCAACAATTCTATCATAAACTGAATAGATGGCCCTTTTAATATCCTGGGCTACTCAATTTCTTGACTTCCTCTTCTCCAAAGGTATTGAACTGCATCCTACCTAAACCCCTCTTTACAAAGGTCATCCATGAGAACTTGTCTTAATAATTCAACTATTTCAATATAACTCAATAACTCAACTATTTCAATTTCCAGGCATCACTCCTTCCCTACCATATTCAATCTTTGCAGCTCATTCACTTTATTATCCCAATTTAAAAATTCTTTAGCCATCCCTGAAACTGCAGCCCTGTGATCCTACCATCTTTTCATAGTACCTTACACCCATAATGTCTGCACTTTCCTCTTTACTCCATGTACAGTTATTAAGAGTATTGCCTTACATGCATGCTCAACTCACTTGCTTAATTGTCTCTTCTTCAAATAGTTAAATGAATCATTTGGCTAAATGTAACACTGATAAAATTTAACTCTTTGTGGGCTCCATGCCTGTGTCCATGCAATTGTAAATGACTGAAAAAATAATAATAATTCACACATAAGTCATCTATACTGGTTTCTCATTAAGTTTATGATCCTTGCCCTAAAATGGGCTCCCGATACTGTAGGAACTTTATAATCTGCTCCATTAAATATCCTTCTCTACTAGCTGGCACTTTCACACTTTCTTCTATCTTAAACCTCCATCATTGCTTCCCCATCCTTACACTCAAATGCTTCTCATACTTCTTATTCAGCAAAAATAAGAGATAACTAGGAGATACATTTGATAAGTTGCCACCACATTTCCCCATCTACCTCCATCTATTCCCATATTACCTGCCTTGTTGTTGTTTTTTTCATTATCAATAAACATCTGTGCTGCCATCAAGTTGCAAGTAATCTACTTGTGCTCCAGATCTTTCTCTTACATTCTCAACAAAAGCACCCCATAGGTCTTTCCACCTTGCTCTTCCATCATTACTTCTCTCCTTTCTTTAGATATTTCTACCAGTATATAAATGCATCCAATATTGACCCCAGTTCCCTTTCAAGCTATTGAACCATTTCTCTAAATTCAATAGTCAGTGTAATATTTCACGACCAAAGAGGAATATTTAAAGTGTTGATCTCTCTTTCTCATTTCAAATTTCTCCTTTGTACTTCTATGATATTATAGTCTCTAGATTTACTCCTACCTTACTGAAACCTCTTCTTAGCCACCTTTTCTGATACCTCTCCTGATCCTTAAAATTTTGAACAGGAACCGTTTTTGGACTTTTTTGGTTTTATTCATCTAGGAAAGGTATCATATGTATTCTCATGGCTTTAAATAATAAACTTATATTATTGCCTCATCAATTTTTATCTCTAGTGTGGATCTATCACCTGAAGTATTGTAAAATGTTCAATTTCTAACATATCATCTCCACTTGCATATCTGATAGCATCTTATATTTTTATATTCTTCAACCTACCTCCCAAGACTGCTTCTCTTGAATTCTTTCTCTTCTGAGTAATAAGTTTTAAATTAGATATAAATTCCATTAGAGCTGAAACTGTTTCCCCCTCTGTTATACCCTAGTTTATAAGATAACAACAGGAACAAATTGGTTCTTAATTAATGTGATAAATGAATGAAAAAAATGAATGAGCAAATGAATGGATGATTTCAGGGAAATTACATTTGGGAAGGTTTCATGTCTTAGGCTATTTTTGCATCCTTTATGAAGGTGAAATAGGTAAGTCAGTTTATATATATCATGGTGCTGTACTTCCGATTCCAAGAACAAAACATTTCTCTTTTAGGGATGAAGATATTCCAATGAGTTCCTGTTCCACCTTTGCTAAACGTTTTAATATTTATGCACCAGCTTCCCTTTCTAACAGGTAAGAGGGGGCCATATGTAAACAAATGGTTCCCTAAAGAATTCTTGCTCACAGTGAAGCCTGAAGCCTGAAGCCAGAGGAAATGTTTCTTTTTCTTTAATGTCCATTTTTACTTCTATGTCATAGTAACAAAACAAAACAAAAAACAAAAAAAAACCTTTACTTGCACACAAAGCATGCACGGTTGGACGGACTTTGATTAGAGAAAACATGACTTCCATGTACGGATACAGGGACTGTTAGATGACTCGCTCAATGACACTTTGTAGCCACAAGTAAGATTGCTTTTATTTACATAGGCATCATTTCTTTGGCAAATGTTTAGCCCATGGTTTCCATATGATTAACACAAGTATATTTTCAAATGTGCAAAGAATAATGATAGGGTCAAAAAGCTCTAGACCATCAAAGTGGATAAAATCAGATCATTCCTATTACATTTTATTGTAGGACCTAGGGTACTCTGTTAAAATAATCCAACATAAAACATGGGGGGAAAAACAATGGGTTCCGAAAGAACATGCATTTATTTAGCGTATTTTCCTATGCCTGCAGAGCTCTCAGAGACTCAATTTGTTTTCTTGCCCTGTGATAATGCCTTTACCTATAAACACCCTCTCTAGTTCAGAAATAGGGAAGCAGAAATTAAGTTGTCAGTTCTGGGAGTGTTCATTTGTTGTTTGCATTTTGTCCTGCACCTTTGGAAGGAAGGCCTTTTGAGAAGCGCTGAGGGCTCTCACGTTCAACGGGCAACGCCACCTGTAACAACAAGCTAATTGCATCTCAAGGGCAACATTGCATTTACTTGTCTCAACCTGGAAGATGAGTATTAATAGGCAGTAGCTTGCCTGCTTTTAGTATACTTTACTGTATTTTCTATGGGAATTCTAAATTAGGTGAGGCTACCTGAATTATTTGAAATAATTCTCTACTAAGGAAACGGGAGAATTTTAATGGATCTGTCATTCATAAACACTGAGCTACATCTCTCTTTTTCTGGATGTCTTCCCCATGCTTGTTTGCAGGGATGACTTTTTTCCTCCTGATTGGTCTCATTTGATGTTAGAATTGTTACTCTTAATGGTAGAATTTGAATGGGTATTATTTTCCCAGTTTCTGTAGATAGCATATAAGATATACTATATAATCATAGTGACAGAAACTCATGTCCAGCCCATTCTTATGTATTTAATGTGATACCACATAGTGTATCTATGTGTAAACATGACACTTTCAATTCTAATTCTGTTATTCTAAGTAATTCAAAAAGTTGCTTTTACTCTTCATGTCAGGCAGTTGATTGAAATGTAGTCATAATTATATATATATGTATATATATATATATTTATTTATTTATTTATTTATTTATTTATATGTGATATGTTGCCTCGCTAGTTTTAAACATTTCCCCTTAGGCATCGAAAGAGCAATAAACCATTTTGTTTTAGCTTCGTTTTTCAAGAAATAATGTCCAAGTGAAAATTATAGGACATTTATTTTTAAACAAATGAATTATGAATGAGGTTTCTTTCTCTGGCTTAAAATTTGTACAAAATGTTGAAGAAAACAGGAATGTTCACACAGGAAGTCCTTTAAGCTGAACTTCTCCAAATTTTGTCTTTAAACATTACATACCCTGTATTTTAAAGTTTGAATGCAATATAAACATGATTAAAAATATGCACTTTATACTTCTATAAAAAGTATGGTCAAATAGATTCTCTAATGTTTTCAGTATAATGAAATTAATACTAATATACCACCATTTTGCTTCTCAGATATGTTTTATTTTTAAAGAATAAACAAAAACTTGAGGATCTAAAACAATAGAAATGTTTGCATTTTGGGTAAAATTGTAGAATTCTTAAGGCATTCCTTGAAATTTTAAATAAAATAGCACTAAAGGAATATGTAAGACACTCTCCTTTTGAAATCGCCACAAATATACTGCAGTGCCAAAAAAATGTGTACACATGACTTGGATTCATCTTTTGTCATCTGTATATATTGAGTATTACAATTTTAATACAGTTTTTCCTTTCTTAAAATATGTATACAATTTTTTGTCACCCTCTGTATATGTCGATTTTACTTAGCATGTGAATATAAAGTTCCTTTTCAATAAAAGATTTAAAAATAAAACATAAAAACTGTCAAGTATATCACTTAAAGTAGGCTATTCATTAATATAGATGTAATAATAATTGCATACAGAGATTATGATTATTGTGACTCAACTTCAAATATACTTTATAGGGTAAGGATATCACCAAGTATCAATATGACTATGTGTGCTATTTTCAAGTAATTATATATACTGATATATTATTATAAATGGATAAATGATTCTTTAAAAAATGTTAAAACAATAAATTTTAGTTTAACTACTTGATAAGTTCAAACCTTTATAGAAGTTTTAAAAAAATATGAATATCAAGGTTCTAAATGTCTATTGTTAGTTGTTTGAGGGGGACAGATTTGAAGAATTGAAGTTAGGAGGGTTCTATTGTTAGAATAAAATCATAATTATAGAAAAATGCCCATTCTGGATACTTATCACTCACTCATTTGCTTGGGCTTTCATTAGTCCTTCATCCTGTGTAATAATTTCTCTTGATCAATAGCCATGTAATAGGAACTGGCATTCTTTTTTTTTTTTTTTTTTTTTTTTAGCTGAGCCATCCCGCCACCTGTTGGCAGCTCACGGCTGCTCAGCTCGGGCTGACTTGAACCGCTGTTGCTCAGAGCTCAAACTCTTGAGCGAGCTCTTAACCAACTGAGCCACTCAGCCGGCCCCGGAACTGGCATTCTTAACAAGAAATTAGCATAGAGGTGCTTAGTGAGGTAGTGAATATTCAATTTACCAAAGGGCCTGATGTGTGACCGTCACAATGGGTGAACAGGGTTAACCTGAATGCCAATATTGGAAAGAGAGAACCTAAAGAAAATAGGTAGAAGATAAATACACATTAGAATATTGTTTTTCAATTTTTGTTTGCAAGTATGTTTTACATAGCAAGCCAATATGCATAAATGTACAACTACACATACATGCACACAGACTTACATACGACATGTAGAAGAAACACACACATAAAGCTTCAAGAAAGTATACTCAACTGGTACCTATCCCCTATGGGCTGTGAACATTTCTGATCCATTCTATTCCACAGTATCTTGTTTTTTAAAGGGGAGGTGGGAGGAATGGGACTACTTATATAAAACATTATGGCCTTGAAAAATAAGACAGTTCTGGCAGCTATTTTTTATAGCATTATGCTTTAAGTCATTATTAATGCACATATGGTTATAAATATAATTAGCATAGAAAATTGTACCAAAAATTAAGTCTCCGCTTTCAGTATACTTAGTGCTAATTTTAAAAAGGCACTTTTTCATCAACGAGGCAGTGGTAAAGTCAGCTTTGCAGCTAAATAAATCTAGGTTAAAATGTAAGAAAATAGATGTATTTGTACAAATCAAATACTTAAAAGGTAATTATATGCTAGACTGGCTTTATTGGTTGTTTGTAATTTTAAGAAAGTTAAATATTTTAATTGAATTCCATAAATGATAGATACGTTTACTTCATGAATCATGTTTGTAGTAATAATATATAACTGTATTTTTCATCAAGTCATATAGGTGCTAAGTACCATGAAAATACAGCTCACACACGTCCTCATGTCCTCTGCCATCTTTCTAGTCTAAATTGGAATGACCTCTGTGCTAATTCATTGAACTATTCTCCTAACTAAAGACCTACTGTCTTCTGACATTGCCACCACACTATGCATAACAACCAGATTGCTATTTTAAAAATGTATATCTAATAATATTACACCACTTGCATGGACCTGAACTTAGAAAAAGAATCAAATTCATTATTAGGCTTACATAGCTCTGCATAAACCGATTCCTGTATAACTCTCCAAATTTATTTCTTATTATTTGTGACTTGTTCATGCACACACACACACCCATTTTTTTTTTTATTTGCTCCAACTGATCATGATCCCTAATGAAATCTGCACTTACTGGCCTGTGGTTCTAGAGAATGCTTTCCCCATTTCCTTCTCAGTTTTCATGGTGCCCTTCAAAAGTGTTGCTTCATAGAGGGGTTCTCCAACCATGCTTAAAATGAGGCCTCTCCCACAGCACATTTTCTCAAAGCACCTGTTTATTCCCATCATAGCATTTACCAACAACAATAACCAAAATATTATCCAATTATTTTATGTTGTTTGCTTGCTTACTTCCCCCAAGTAGAATGCAAGTTCCGGAACACAGTAGCTCTACTTTTTTTGTTTACTTTTATATTCCCAAGGCCTACTGAAGGATTCAATATATTCTCCTCTACCATCCCCATAGTAAAAAGTGGATGTAAACAAAAGTTTAGAGAGGAAACAACTTCACAAAGTCATACACTAAGAATTTTGTATGGTTGAGACACAGGTGGTCTGACTTCACTGTCCATGATCTGAACATCTGCTTGGGACATCAGGTTTATTATTAATAATTAATAAACCCTGATTATTAATATATTTAAGAACTTTCTCAATGATCCTAACTCCTTCGTTTTATAAGTGACATATTTGCCTACGAACATATATCAAGCTAGTAGAGAAATTGACTGATACAAATGTCTTGTCTTCCCAATCATGCCCATTTCATTACATTGTTTCCTGAATTCCTGCAGTTTCACGTGAGCTTACAGGTGGCAGTTGTGTTTCGGTCCAGGGCATGAAGACATGATCAGGAAAAGTGGATTTTAAATGGGTAATAAGACATATTAATAGAATGCAGTTAAATACTGGTTCAGTATCAAGAAGTGTATTGAGCCAGGGATCAAGACTTTTAAGATCTAGGACACCACCAGAGCTCTCACACCCTAAGAACACTGCAATTTCAGGAGGATACAGACCCCATTTTGGAAGAATTTGCAGACTTCAGTTAGGCCATTTCTCCTAAATTGAGTCAGACATGATTTCCCTTCAACATTCTCATCCTTACGTAGAGTAAGCTAAATCAGCATCAAACTGTTTAAAGTCTTGGCCCTTGAAAATAAGTGCAAATTACTTCAGCCACTGAATCCCTGACAGCTGAATAAAGAAGCTGCCATTGAGAAGTGAATCCCTGGTCCTTGATATATAAATATGAAATCTGTCTTTATCAGGGGAGTTGTATTTCCATAAAGCATTGAAATCTGCATTAGGAAAATCCCCATAGGAAAATATGTCCATTCTGAAGCTCAAAAAGAGTAATGTGATCCTTGATTTTTGGTTTCAATCTAACATTTTACTAATATTTTCCTGAAACAAGTCAACCACAGGCTGAGTTCTTTTTCAAGTGGATTCTACAAGGCTGACAGATGCCACCCTTTTTGCCTCTTTTTGACCTGCCCCCTTGGACGCTTGCTGGAGACAAATGAAGGTATGAGACTTTGATTTGACATCAGGACAAAAACCAGGGCAAAGTGTAAGCAAAACACAGAGGTCAAGGCAGAAGCATGAGGCAAACATCATGTGTATAGCTAGTGTCAACAAACGTCCTGACCCACAGAGAGAAGCAATCGAGGCAGCGGCCTGACTGGAGCTCTTGCCATTGAAAGTCTTCATTGGCACACTCCAAATTCAGGATTTTGACCCATGTCACAGATGGCAAGGCTGCCTTATGACATACTCTGTGCTAACTGACCTTCATGCCTAAATGACATACACTGCCTCTTTAAGCTTAGTTTTAGATAACCATGAGTTCACTGAAAAGTGACAGTTTTATAAACAAAGCTAATAATACAATAATTTATCAGAATGTTTATATCATCTCATTTCATCTTGATCCTCACAATAAGACCATAAAGTCCACAGGGCAGAAACTATTGCAATCCACATTTTTCATTAAGGAAAGTAAGAACCAGAGAGGTTAAAAGCTTTGACGAGCATATACATTGGCTCTGTGGTGAGGTTTGAATTTAAATGTGGTCTCTTGAATCCAAATGCCATTTTCATTCTACTACATCATATCAGTCTAAGTAATTCTGTTCTTAAAGTGAATTGAAAGGAAACATGAAGCTAAATGTAATATTTCAAGGAGATATAGAATGAATCCAATCATACGAGTCCTGAGATAGAGCACAGGTTGTAAATAACCAATCTTGTCAAGACATGAAAGCTATTCCAAGCTCTAAACTGAGATGTAATTTAAATGTCATATTTGAATAACAGTCCTCTGATCCATCATCTGTCATAAATATTAAGATCTAATTTTAGAAAAATGAAAACAAATAAGTTAACCCTTTTTCATGCTAACACAGAAATATTGTATAACATCCTGTGAATCTTTCAGAATCAGAAAGTAGTTTCCAGTGAATAATTTTAAAAACATTTTCATTTCCAGAAGCCTGTCCAATTACAGCATGACAATGTTCTATTTGTAATTAAATACTAACATGAAAAAACTAGAAAACTAAGTATTTAACTATTTCCCTTAAAGACAACTATTCATTGCTCTGCTGTATGTGGAAATCTTAATATTTGTTGATTTATAGAAAAACTACAAGAAATGAGCAGGTATTCTTTTTCCAACAGTTATTTTTTACTACTAACAAAAGCATTAGTTGTATTAATTCTAACTTCAAACATTGCAAATACCACTACCTCTATCATAAAAACCTGGTTGACTATTTCAACCAATAAACAAAATGATATTCACTTATAATTTATAGAGCAATGTGAGTGGAACAAGTGGGGGTGAAAGTACCTCTTGATACACCATTTTTTTTTGCTTTTCTACTTTAATACATTTTTTATAATTTCCAGATAATTTTCCTGGTATCGCCATAAATTTCCTAATGCGTAATGGAATTTCCAGTAACACATTTGTTATCGAACTCTTGTTTTGTTTTCACCTACAAGTCTAACTGTCCTATGTTGTTTAAATGAATGGTATTTGACTAGAAAAAGAAAAGGGCTCGAGTCCACCTATTCAACTTTGGTTTAGGATTGGGGAGTAAACAAAACAAAACAAAACACTGTGTTCAATAGGTAACATATAAATCTCAGAAAAATCTTGAGTCCCTAAAGTCTGTGTATAATTTAATAAAGGTAATCAATTCATCATTTCTAATACTAAGATTCTACTTTTAGTAAGACTAGTTTAAGAGATAGAAATATATGGATCTTCAAGCTCTTTTAATTTTGTACACACCTGGAAAATGCATGATACTTTATAACGGTAGCTTTTGTTTGTGGAGTTCATCTTCCTGTCCTCCACTATTTCACTCAATACCTTTGTTGAAAATGAACTGACTGCCTAATTAACAGCTGCATATTGAGCTGGTATGTTTACTGATCTGGATACATACATGCTATATCTATTTCCTCAATATATATTACACCTACTCAGATCAGATGGTATAGATTCACTTTTCCCTATTCTTGCCATCTAAATACAGCTAAATACCCTGGATGTACTCCAAAAGACAACTATAAAAGGACTCCGAATGCTATAAAGACAAAGGGAGACTGGCTAGGGACTTGAACACTCAAAGAACAGCATCATAGTGAATCCCCTGAGTTTCTTTTATGTAATGTTAATCTTGGCTTGAGCACCAGAAAGGCCTACAGCCTGTAACTATCAACAAGTCAAGAAGAGCCTGCCTCTGACCAAATTACCAAGAAAAGGAGAAGCTCAACAGTCACTAAGTGGGGGAAGATGCACCCCCATTCAACAGCCAGGCTGGTGATGGGGCTAATCCTTTCACAGTGGCAGCAAAGCCTGGTGTCTCCAGGATTCCACCTGCAGGCAAGAGGAGACCCAAGGCCAGCAGCTGCCAGCTCTCTACCAGTGAAAGAACGCAAGCAAAGACTGGTGGCTTCTCCCCACAGGCTCTCCCCTCCTGTACCATATGTAACAGAAAAATACTGTGTGACTCTGCAGGCGACACCATCAGAGATCAAGCCAGAGACTCAGCAGTACCAGGAAGAAGGAAGCAGATAAGAAAATATGGAAAGAGATCTGAAAATTAAATTGGAACCACAGACCACAAAAAAGGCCAGAACATACACATAAACCTAAAAGAGCAACAGCTGAAAAAGTAGACTTAAATACGATCAAGTCTCCTAACATAATATTCAAAATTTCTAGGATAAAATCCAAAATCTCTCATCATACCAAGAATGAAGACATTTGCAATTTGATGATTAAAAATAAAAAAAATCAGCTAACACTAATGCTGAGATGAATCAGATCTTGGAATTACATGACACAATTTTAAAGAAGCCATCATCAAACATGTTTCTAGAATCAATGATGAATTCTCTTGAAACAAAGAAAAAGATACAAAATCTCAGCAAATAAGGAACAGTTTTTAAAAAGTACCAAGCAAAAATTATAGACCTCAAAAACACAATAACAACAAAAGAACATATTAGATGGCCTTAGTGGTAGGGTGGAAATGACAGAAGAATCACTGAACTTAAGACAGGTCAAAATAATTTAGTCAATGATCATCACAGAGAAAACAGACTAAATAATAATAATAATAATAATAATAATAATAATAATAACAATAACAACAACGGCAACAGAGCCTCTAGGATTTGGAGGACAAGAAAGGATCTCCTATTAATGTCACTGCAGTTGCAAAAGAGAGGAGAAAGAGTATGAGACTCAAAAATTACTTGAATAAATAATGCTGAAAACTCACCAAAGATGTAATAAATAAACCTACAGATTCAAGAAACTTATTTAAGCCCACATAAAATAAACGCAAAGATTTCCATTTTAAGACATCAAGATTAAACAACTAGAATTTAAGAACAAAGATACATATCTTAAAAGCCATTGAGAAAAATGACCAATTCTCTGTAGAGAAAACGAATTTTAAAACCAGCAGATATCTCATCTGAAACCATAGAGGCGTGAAGAAAGTAGAAAAACATTTTTCGAGTGCTAAAATAAAAAGAAAATGTTAAGTGAGAATTCAAAATTCAGCAAAATTATCTTTCTAGAATAAAGGGGGAAGATACATATCTTCAGAGAAGTAAACTAAGAGAATTTGTTGTCACTAAACCACCCACAATTGATGGTGAAAGGAAGCTCTCTGAACAAAAAGAAAATGTTAATGAAAAAAAAAAAAAAGCAAAACAACAGAATGGGTGAACACAGGTATATGCAATAGACTATCTTCCTCCTCATAAGTTTTTTAAATTACATTTCTTTGCTGAATCAAAATAATAACACCATCTGATATGGTGTTATTGATAATGTACTGTTAATGAATTGATACTGTTAAATGTATGCAAAGGAAATATTTAAGACAACTATATTTAAAAAATGGGAGGGTAAAAAACTAAGCTTGACCATGATGAAATAGAAAACCTGAATAGCCCTGTAACCAGTAAAGAAATTGAATTACCAACTAACTTGCTTTCATAAAATATATCTTTGAGCCATTAATGGCAGTTTTACACAATCTGTTTCAGAAAATAAGAGGGGAGGGAACACTTCCAAAGATATCTTTCAAAACCAGTATTGTTCTGATACCAAAAACAAGACAAAACAAAACAAGATAATTATAGGCCAATATCTCTCATGAACTTAGATGTAAAAATCTTCAACAAAATATTGCAAAATTATGTCCAGCAATGTATAAAAAAAATTATACAAAATAATTGGTTTTTGGACTTAGTCAAGATACACAGGTTAAAACATTCAAAAATAAAAGAGTGTAATCATCATATTAACAGAATATAGAAAAAAGTCATTATGATTATATCAACTGATACAGAAAACACATTCGGCAATATCCAAAACTCATCCATTATAAAACACTTAGGAATCTAGAATTAGAGGATAATTCCTCTGCTAGATAAAGCACCTCTACAAAACAAACAAAAACAAACCAACCAACTACAGCTAACATTATACTTAATGGTGTAAGACTAAATGATTTCAATCTAAGATAAGATCAGGAAAAGGAGAAAGATGTTTGTTCTCATCACTTTTATTCAACACAGCACTGGATATTCTACCCAGGGCAATAAGGCAAGAAAAGAAATTAAAGATATACATACTGGAAATTACCTAAACTTTATACCATATATAAAACAACTCACGATTAATCAAAGGCTTAAATTTAAATATAAAACTACACACTTGTAGAAAAAAACAAAACGTCATTCAGGCTATAAAGAGTTCTTAGGCTTAACCACAAAAACACGATTCATAACAGGAAAAACTGATAGATTTGACCTCATTAAAATGAAAAACTATTGCTCTTCAACAGTTTCTTTTAGCAGAACGAAAAGAAAAATCACAGATTGTGAGAAAAGATTTTCAAACCACACATCTCACAAAGACCTTATGTCTATAATACTTAAAGAACACTCAAGTGTCAGCAGAAAACAAACAAAATATTCTAATTAGAAAAAATACAAAAGAAATGAGCAGACATTTTACTGATGATGGTACACCGATAGTACATAAGCACTTGAAAAATGTCCAGTATCATTAGTCATTAAGGAAATGTAAATGAAAACCACAACATAATATCACTAAACATCTATTAGAATGGCTGAAAAAAACATATGCTGACAAGGATGTGGAGAAACTAATTCACTCATTCATTGCAGGTATGAATATAAAATGGTACAGCCACTCTTGCAAATAGATTGGCAGTTTCTTTTAAACTCTGAATACACTTACCATAAGAAAGCAGTAATTTTACACATGGACATTTATCTCTGAGTAATGAAAACTGTTTTTCGTGTAAAAGTCTGTACACAAATGTTCACATCAACTTTATTCATAATCATTCAACCGTGAAAATAAACCAAATGCCCTTTTGTGGGTGAATGGTTAAATTGTGAGTTAGCCATACACGCACTACTGCTAACAATAAAAGGGAATGAAATGTTGATAAATGCAACAGCTTGGAAATAACTCAAGGGAAATACATCACACCCTTGAAACAAAGTAATTATAGAGATAGAAAACTTATTAGTGTTTGCCACGTGTATGGGTTTAAATTTGGGGAATGACTACAATGGGGCAGCACTCGGGAGCCTGGATGATAGAACCATTCTGCACCTTGCATGCTTTGGTAGTGATATAGAGCTACACGTGATAAAATTGCATAGGTCTATATTATACATACACACCTACACAAATGAATGCATATATAACCGTTGAAATCTGGGCACATTTTGTGGATTACACAAATGTGAATTTCACAGTGTTCTCTTTTTATGTAAGATGTTAATGTTGAGTGAGTAATAAGTGAAGAGTACCTCCCTGTACCGTTTTCAGCTTTCTGTGAATCTGTAATTACTTCAAAATAAACGTGTAAGGAAAATGCATAATGTGCCAAAAGTTTGTTCAGAACTTGAGCAAGTTAGAGGAAGCTAGCAGACTATGGAAAGTTTATCTGTATTAAAGTGGTCAATACTCCTCTTCTCCATAATACCTATGTCAAGCAATGGATTAATTTAAGCTTTCCATTTTTGCATATGATTGAATGCTTATTAATTATAAGAAAGTAACATTTAACAAATAAAAGTAAGCAGTTTCACATGCAGATTCAAAGATGACATGATCCGTAATTATCAACTTATATTTTCCCGGGATGTTTCTTCCCTAGGCACAAAAGAAATAACACTAAGTCTATTCTTAATATCTCCCCAAAGACTATCTCAAAATGAGTTTTCCTTGGTCTTGGACTGAGATCTGAGCCTTGTATTTAGAAACAGAAAAAAAAAACCAAAAACAAACAAACAAAAAAAACCAACACGTTTTGAGGTATGTGAATTTTTTTTTCCTCATTTCAAGGCTTCATGGCAGAAACCCCTGTAAGTATTTGAAGGATGAGAGTTCACAGCCACTTCCTACGTCCTGACATCTTTGACACAGAGGCATGTAGGTGAGCTATCTCACAACTATTTTAAAGTGCTTAGCAATATGGATGCTAGGCCCGTCCTCTCACGGCCCAGTCTTATCCATTTGGAAACCATTATGTATGTTTTGAATTTAAATACGTCCCCCAAATTCCAAAAAGAATACAAGAAAGTGAACCTATCTTTCTTTTTCAAATTTAGGCTAGGAAGAAAATGTTTAAAATAAGTTTTTAACTTATTTTAAAATAAAGTTTCCTTTTTAAGTTAAATTTCTTGGTTTTAATTTTGCTGGGATGTAGGAAATGATTATTATAATTTTTGGCTAAATCAGAATATGTCAACTTTGCTTAATAAATAAAATATGGTTACAAATCATTTGGTCAGTTTTGGTCTACCAAAAACCTTCAGTTATAAAAAAAACAAAATAAAACAAATCTAGGTTTATAATATTTTTCAAAAACTTACTAACAAGATAATTCAGGGTCATGACATGTAGAAAATATTCACTACAACTGTGAAAATATTTTGTGACAAACACATCAATCAATGATCTCTGTCAATTACTGCCTGGAATTTATCAAATAAACCATACAAAGTTGATATCAAGAAACAATTTGGTGCTTTTAATCATCCGATTAAGAACCGTACTGCAAATAGCTATAGGAAAATGACAAATATTTGATACAGAATGCATTATTTTATATTGTATATTAATATTCATACATGGAAAGTAAATCTTACATTTACTATAAAGCTTAGAAGTATTGTTTGTTAGCCCACCTATACAGTAAAACCTTGGATTACAAGTAAAGTGGTTTGCAAATGTTCCGCAAGAGGAGCAAACGTTTCAAATACGTTTTAATGCGGTAAACAAGCGATGTCTTGCAATACAAGTATTTTGTTTCCAGAACGAATTATGCTTGCAAACCAAGGTATTAATGTATTTTTAAACCAAAAGTTCTCTACTAAAATCTTATCAGATGTACTAAATAAAATGAGCATGTTACTTTTCCTTAACTTGGATCAGGTTACTCATTGCTTTGGTTCAGTGGCACTGACTATTTTAAGGATGAGTCAGTGTAATTCATGGGCTTTCGCCAAGTATATTTAATTAGAACCAGTGTGAATAGGTTTCCACTTCAGTGTCTGCTCCATTCCATCGACTGAGGCAGCCTTGAGTGAAATTTTGAGAGCAAATTCAAGGTTCAGTAGGGGAGATTAGAGGTGTCTTCCAAGTGTGAGACCCAGTGTGTCATGCCATACTAGCTATTTTTCTCTTTGGGTGAGACATTCAAAATGCCATAAATATAAATGAGGATGAAAGTTTGTAAATATGCTATGAAGTAAACTTCATTTTACTTAAAGGTAGAAATCATAAAACTGGATACAAGTACATATTTTAAAGGGTTATCACTTCACAAGCTTCAGTCTTTGCATTTTGTAATCATTCATTTTTTCTTTTAAAAATATATTAGTAATTGACAACACTTAATTGAAATGAGTTCCTTTCCATTAAATATTATCCTCAAGGATTTAGAAAGTGCTGGGAGGCAGTCTAATTTGGAGCTCGCTTATATTGTGCCTTGAGAAACCTAAACTGAGTTCACAGGGGATCTGATATAAAACTGAGTTAATTATGGCACTTTATTTTATAGTGCATAGAGCTCTGGATGAATACATGTCTGTCTTTTTAAGTGCTAAAATTATTTCTTTATAAGGACACTTTGACAGCTTGCAAAAGAATACACACTTGCATCTTAGGATACTCGCTGTTTTTCAATTATGTAGTGGGGTGAGGGAGTACGAGACAAGCTTCCCGCCATTTGTTATCATTTTCCTACTTTGCTTTCGACTTCTCGCCCTTCAGAGATATCCAGA
Source organism: Hipposideros armiger (assembly GCF_001890085.2). Classification (NCBI taxonomy): domain Eukaryota; kingdom Metazoa; phylum Chordata; class Mammalia; order Chiroptera; family Hipposideridae; genus Hipposideros; species Hipposideros armiger. Next base: position 579,915 of record NW_017731933.1, read on the forward strand.
TGGCTATAAATATTTAGGAATCTGAGGCCTTTCAGAGTCAGGAAATCTGTTGAGTCTAAGTACAAAGTAACTCACTAATTCTCAACTCACTTCTTTGAAAACCAAGAACCATAGACTATCTACCTATCTATCTATCTACTAATATCTATCTATTTATCTATCTATGTATCTATCATCTATCTATACAGTATATATATATATATATATACACTACATATATATACTCTATAGATATATGAAATCTGAAAAGATATATGTGAAAATATACATATGAATTTCAAAAGATTCTTATTCTCCTGAATGATCATTGTGATTATTCTGTGCCAATTTCAAACTACAACAGAAGCTGAATTGTAACCTAATAATTCTACCTCCAGGGTTAGAGTTCCACGACTTCTCCTGATTTACTGATCTGTTTCTGTGTCTCCATTCCCCTTTGCGAATATGAAGCCAAAATGCATATACAGATGCACAAACACAAATTTTGCCCGTATATTATGTGACTCTCTCCATAACATTCCTCATTCATTACTAGAACAAACTGTCTCTTTGTTTTATTTCATTGAATAAGCAAACAGTAATACACTTCAAAATAAAAAGTACTTACTGTAACTTGTGAACTATATTTCACTGGCTGTGGTGTATTCATGTCAGCACTTCTGCAATACGTATAACTGACTACTATATAGCAATGTTAGCATTCCCACAGCTTCAAACATTCAATGTATGTGCAAACTCCATTAATATATTTACCTATATGGGAGGAATGTGTGTGTGGGGTGGAATTCTGACATAGAAAAATGAAGACCCATTCCAACCATGAAATTTAATTTTAAGGTTGTTCAATTGCTTGAAACTATCTATTGGGTTGTTGGAAAAGTCATGACATATTTTTTCTATGTTTTTTTGTTGCAAAAATGTGTCATGACTTTTCTGACAACCCAATAGAAGCTCTAAAACAGAAAATAAACCTATAAAAATTTTACTATTTGAATTGAGTCCTAAATATCTATTTTTCCAAAGCACAAATGTATGCACAATGCTCACAGTTACTTTGAAAGAACACAAATCTCAGCTGTATTCTAAATTTTTAGAATATCTATGATTAAAAACACATTCATGAATATTCTATACATTATTTAGAGTGCATGGTTAAAAATAAAAATACATAAAGTCTGGGAATAAAATCAATAGTATGTTAAGATCAAAGGATGTATCAGTTTAATACCCACAAGAAGAAAAACTCAATTAACGAATTAATTGGCATACAGCTTACAGTTTTGCTATGGGTTTGCATTATTTTGGTTCAATGCGATGGATAGACACGATAAGTAATACTTAAATTTCTCTGTTTTGTCAATTATAGTCGTGATTTTTTATTATAGCTCATTGATAGGCCTTATTGACAGGCAAGTATTTCCATTTAAATAAAAATCAAATGATTAGAGCTTTAAAAATATTACAGATGACACCATTAATAATGAATATCTAACATATTCTTCACTGCCAGAAAAATGAATCCCCTTTGCTGTTCATCCTTAGCTTTGACATGTTGATATATAGTGTGTTTCCTGAAGTAGATTTAATGGTGTAGATTATTTTTCAGACTAGAAAACAGCACAGAAAATCAGTATGTTGCTTTATATCATCCCAACATAGCTTTCTGTCTTGCTACCAAAGCAGAATTGGAGCATTAGAATTTACTCAAAATGTGGCGACATTTGACTGCTTTGATATGTGTGTGTTATGAGTATTTGGGTAAGTGGGGGTGGGGAGTTAAATGGAAATAATTCTATCAATTTTGTTATGGAGTTCTAATTGTTTCTAAGAAAAGGCGAGTCTTTTAAAGAAAGCAGTTGAAGTTTTCAAAATGAAAACTATTAAAATCATAGCTATCACTTTAAAGTATCTATTTTTAGGAAACTATAATCAGTAAATTCACAGAAGTTGATTCTACCATGTCTTTGCATTCATTTCGGGCATTATCATATTATCTGTGCTTAATAAATACTCCAAAAATACCACCTAAAGCTAGCATTTGGGTCATTTATAATTCTGAATTGTCATATATAAATATATATTGCTTTTTAAAAAGCTATTACTTATCACTTGTTAACTGCATATTGCTATTTATTAATATAATCAATTTAACTTGAGGGAATTCAAACGTGAAAAGGCTGAAAACTGTATTAAATTGATGTTTTTGTTTAGTTTTATAGATGAAATCTATAAACTTGAAACCTTTAAACTTCACTAACCAATGTCACCCCAATGAATTTAATAAAAAAAATATTTAAGTCCTATAAAAATATTTTCAATATGAAAATTGAGAGAAATTTAAGTCCTATAAAAATATTTTCAATATGAAAATTGAGAGAAAAGCTAGACATATAATCCATATTTGGAAGACAACAAAGTTCTCGTTTAGCACAATGAAAAAATATGCCAGATTGGGCTGTCATATTTGGGAAGCAGCCCAGCACAACTATTGATAAAACCCTACAGAGATTATAGTAAACATGTCCTTAATTCATAAATATGTTTGAACAACAAAAATCACGACACATTGAGAGCAAACACAGAGCAGAAAGAAGAGACTAAGATGATGGATCTGAACAGATTTCTAGAAAGCTAATAGAATATACATATATATTCTAAATATGTGTATTTTTTCAAATCTTATTTTTTTTCAAACACAGTCTTGAAAACTACAGCTACCAGACCAAGAAGCATCTATTAGAAAAAATAGTAATCTCACAAAAAAGGAGTTCTTAGGAATTAAAGATACTAATGTAAAATGCAGAGAAGTGTACTGTGGGGGATAGTGAGCTAGGGTGCTCACGATTTTATGACATTGTCAAGATGACAAATAAATGCAGGTATCAAATGCAGGTATTGATTACCGCATTATGGAAATAAGCACAGAAGAACAAAAATGCAGAAAGTACCTATTTTAATAATTTTTTCAATTTCAACAATTTCATCACCTGGTGAAGGTTGGTGGTAAGATGACTGATTTGAATTGTATCCTCCTCTGTACTGAGAATTCATTGTAACCTGTGCTTGTATTGATTTTATACTATTAAAAATATCCTAAGAGGATGGTTGAAGAGATAGGTGTGCTCTTAATTTTAAATATGATGGAGTGTCCAGGAAAGCTTGAAGATGAGGGAAACAGTTACACAAATTTTATGGCCTATAATGATTGCTACCAGTTGCTAAAGATTTGAATGAAATACATAGATAGCAGAATCAAAGTTGAGAAAATGAGGGTAGATGAGAGAAAATTTAAGAATGCATATGAAAAATAACAAGCTACAAAGGTCTACAAGTCCCCAATGAGTAGTTGTACAGCTTAACGGTGTATACACAGGTTTATGGATCTAGTAAATGAATTTACTGACCAGGTTGAGACTCTTTCCCAGAAAATACGACAGCTGTAAATATATATATTTATAAAACATTTGATCACAAGCAACACATTTAAAGTTTCAAATATCTAAGCATAGCTAAACTGCTTTTTTCCCCAAAATATCCAATTCTGAACACATTAAAGAACATTTTTATAATTAAAAAAAAACGCCCACCTCAGAGTGGCATGCTAATTCCATCATAATTAGTTGAAAACTGGTGATGTCTTTATTTATATGACTGTGTAATACTTGTCATGAAAAAGAAACTATGAACTAAGTTTTATTTAAATCAAAGGAAAAATCAAAAGATATCATTAGAGATGTAGGTTTTCTTTGTTTAATTGAAAGCCAAGTCTGTGCATAATTTAGTTGTAAAACAAATGAACCTTAGTTAAGTTTTACCATACTCTATCTACTCTTACCAATAAAATGCATTTATATAATGAAACAAACATATGTTCACTTTCATTTTTGTAGCTCTTCTCTGTTTAAATAGTAATTTATTTAGCAATTCCTAATGGTAAACTTTGATTACATTTCCTAGGTTAGAAAAGGTCTTAATAATTTTTAATTATCAGCAGTTAGTGTTAAATATAGTTTCTAATAATAAACTTATTATTTAATTCGACAGTACCCCTCCCTGTATATCTCTGCCCCAGACTACCAGTAAAAAATGTCTTGCAATATTTAATGATAGTTTAAATTTAATGCTGGCTGGGTTTCAAACTATAGATACTAAGACAACATGTCGTATTAAAATATTCTTCATTTGAACTCTATCAAAGAGTTAACAATATCTCTAACAATTCTTTTGTAACAAGAAGAATTACTCTCTGATGTTTAGTGTTTAGAATATGATATATCATACTTCCTTGTAGTAGAATATTTATAACATTAAGATAGAAAAAAATGTATATATATTTATGTATTTTTTTTCCATAATGAAGGTATTCAACAATTGTCACAGAGCTTCAGAATAACAAAAAAATCAGTTGAGGATATTATTTAGTTAATCAAACAAGGTCAGGTATTTCATGGTCCACGAGGAGGGCATGGCAGTCAGGACACATAGCAGAATGGTCAACAACATTCTTCAAGGGCACCCTTGGCAATGACCTGACAAAGTGATGCCATGTCATGGTGTTTTCAAAGTTTAAACTTTCTCCATAAAATATAACAGACTAATACTATGCAAACAGAACATCATTCGTCAGTTCACATCTTACTTGTTACCCCCAGTTTCCCCAAAGCTCAAGAAAACTCCATTTAAAGTTGAAAGGATGAATGTCTTTTACCAGGGATCCTGAAGACCCTCAAACAGGCACTTCGTCACAGGATTACATTACGTCCGTTTCCTGTTTTACATTTTTGTCTTTTATGTATTCATTCAGCCAATACTGCCTGGTGCCTATCAAGTTCCTGCCATGAAGTAAGCATTAAGGAGACAAGAGTAAGATTTAAGACCTCACTGCTGGCCGCAGGTAGACTAGTCTCTGTTTGAAACTCCCTGATGGTGGTGTGTACATGCTTATATTTAATTTCCAAGCAATGGAGACGAGTACTGAGGAGATACCAGGACATTTTTCCAATACCTGCTGTATTTTGAAGTGAAACACATTTGTCACTAAATATCATAAAGTTTCATGACCTTAACAAATATGATAAATATTGATGTAAAGTAGAAAGTCATATGCAGCTTTATCCTTCCACTATCCACGGGTGTGAATCCTGCTCAGAGATTTTCACACTTCGACTCTTCTTGTTTTCGGTTGTCATACATAATTCATTGAAGAATCTCAAGAGCACAAAACTGTGAACTAAGAATAGCTTTATAAAATCTCAAGTAGTAATGGTAAATATATACATATCTGATTTATTTATAAAATAACATTTATTTATATACAGAGGGTGCCAAAAGAAGTATACACATTTTAAGAAAGGAAAAATCTGTATTAAAATTCTCATACTCAATACTTACCAATATCAAAAGATGAATACAAGTCACCTTTGACTTCTGCAATTACAAGAAGTGCTCAAAGTGGTTACCATCAGCATAATTCTAATACACATTTTTCCTTTCCTAAATATGTATACAATCTATTGGCAACCTCTGTGTGTGCTCACACGTATACCGGGAGTGCCAAAAAACATATATACACATGACGTATATTCATCTTTTATTATCGGTATACAGTATTATAATTTTAATACAATTTCTTTTCTTAAAATGTGTAAACATTTTTTGGCACCATCTCTACATGGAACACATATGAAAATGTTTTAATAAGGAGAGAATAATTTATCTATTGGCTACATGGGTTACATATATATGTTATGTACATGTAAGGGCTTAAGAGGTCTGACAATTAAGTTTGGAAACTCATCCTAGACAAAGTGCTACATACCTCATTGCAGAATGTCACTACAGTCACCTTCAAAGTACGTCCCTTGGGAAGCTATGCACCGATGCCAGTGCCTAGTCTACCCTTCAAAGCAATTTTGGAACTCTTTTTCTGGAACGGCCATCAGAGCTGTTGTCATATTACCCTTGATGTCCTGAATGTCATCAAAATGTCTTCTTTCAATATTTCCTTTATCTTCAGGGAAAGAAAGAAGTCATTGGGGGCCAGAACAGGTGAGTAGGGAGGGTGTTCTAATACAGTTATTTGTCTACAGGCTAAAAACTCCCTCACAGACAGTGCCGTGTGAGCTGGTGCATTGTTGTGACACAAGAGCCATGAATTGTTGGTGAAAAGCTCAGGTCGTCCAACTTTTTCATGCAGCCTTTTCAGCACTTGCAAATAGTAAACTTGGTTAACTAGTTGTCCAGTTGGTACAAATTCATAATGAATAATCCCTCTGATATCAAAAAAGGTTAGCAATATCATTGCAAGTTCGCAAACTTAATTGTCAGACCTCATATTTAAAATATCTACATAATCTTTGATTACCCTTTTGTAAGTTTTAAATTAAGATGTGCACTGCAGCCAGCTATAATCTAAGTGTTTCTCTTTAGATATGTGGACTTGTTCTAGTTATCATTTATGTCTTGGGTATAAAAGGCTACATACAGAAAGAAATTGTCAACAAAACTCCAATAGAGTATTTTATTTTTACCTTAAAAAACAACAACAAAAAATAATAACAAAAAAAAACATTTCTGTAAGTTATTTAAGAGGTGACAGAGGTATTAATTACTGAAGAACTCTACACATTTTCTTTCTTTTCTCCCATTGTATGTTAAAATTGTGAGATAATATAGAGAGGGCTGTTTTCAGGGTTAAAGGACCTGTATGAGAAAAGATGTTTATTTTTATCAAGGACATTTTTGTAATCTGTAGATAAATGAATGTGGGAGAAAAACTTTATTTATCAATAATCATGTTGCTTAAACATCTCATTGGTGAATCCATGTTAAGACAAAGTATAGTAGACTATGTAAGTCTTTTTTTTAAAAAAAAACAACCTCTTTTTGAAGTAAGTTTTTTCTTGTTTTTGTAGGCTCACAACTATAATACTTTTGTCATTCTCCTTGCATTTAGGAATGGCCATATGATGACTGCCCCACCAATTAAGTTTTTCAAGTGGGATCTTTAATCCTATATCCCCTTTGGCTGACTAGATAGAGAGGTATTGGCTGAACAAATACATAAAAAGGCAAAAAAAAATGTTAAAAAGGAAAAGAACATATAAAATAATGCCTATAACATACTGAGAGACGGTTAGGATGACCCTAGGGTTCCTCAGGTAAAAGACACTCATCCTTTCAACTCAAATGGTGTTTACTTGAGCCAGTTTGTGTAAGTTTTGGGGGGTTGGGAGTAACAAATGAGACATGATTTATGCGTGATGATCTGTACTGAACCATATTCTGTTGTTATATTTTACAGAGAATGTCTAAACTTCAAAAACACCGTGACATGGCATCACTTTGTCAGGTCATTGGCAATGGTGCCCTTGAAGAATGTTGCGGACCATTCTGCTATGTGTCCTGACTGCCATGCCCTCCTCGTGGACCATGAAATACTTTACCTTTGATTGATTAACTCAATAATGTCTGCATTTATTATTTTTATTGTTCTGAAGCTACTATTGATATTTATTCAATGCAGTGGTCATGCAGAAAATGAGAAAGGTATGGGTGAGATAGAGTGAAGTACGGACGGCAAAACAGGAAGGAGGGGGACAAGAGTGAATGAAGGAGCAGAGAAAAGAATGAAAATATGGAGTAAAGAAGTGAAGAGACCAGAAAGTAGAAAACCTTTCTCTTGGAACTGATAGGCACACACCTTCTCTACAGTGTGTGTGCATGTGAGAGAGTGTGTGTGAGTGTGAGTGTGTGTGTGTGTGTGTGTAATAAATGTAATTTTTAAAAATATTTTCTTTACTTAAAATTTTTCTCTGTATGATTTTGTTAGATATTAATTGTTAAGAATAATATTGATATCATTTATTCAGTAATAAGAAAAATTTTAAATGCAAATAAAATAAGATACTGATATGAAAATAGGTATTAATATTATATTTTTCCTATATATGTTATATAGTTATAACTATACCGTATTTCAAATTTGTATTTAATTATTTCCTACTTGCTAAGCCTTTTCCATGTGTTAATCTAAGAAAACCATTTGTGAATTTTGATTATAACATTTTATCTAACATTGGTTTAAAAGATGTTAAATTTTGTTAAACATTTAGATTATTTCCATTGTTTCATGATTATAATTACAGGTGCCTTAAGCATATGTTTCTTCGTATTCAGGGCTGTTTCTTGAAGATGAATTTCTGAAAGTGGAAAGGGTGAGCAAAAGTACTTATGCACTGTATTGCTTTCAATATCAGTAGTTAAATTGCCTTCCAAACTTAGAATGTCTTTGGCAATGTAGGAGTGTGGCCTCTTCAACAGTATCAACTAGCACTGTACTTTCTATGTGTTTCAAATTTAAACTTGGAAAAATGATATATTGGAATAATTTTAATAATATTAATTACATGTAAGGCTGGGATTCACAGTGATTGCATTCTTTGTAATTACATTCTTTTGTTTTATCTGTTGCCTATTTTCTTCTTTGAGTATTTAATGCTTCTATGCATTATTTATATGATGTTATTTTAGAATCATAATTACAGATTGTGAGGTTTTCCAATTTTTATTATTATAGCATAATTCAAATTTTATTCTTTTATCAAGATTGTAGTAAATATATTATTGGCCTCATGTAGTTTTTTGTTTTTTCCTTAGAGCTCTAAATTTATATTTTTTAAACATAACCGTATTTCCTCTGCAACACTTTTTCTAAAATCTTCAAATTTATATTATCCTGCCCTCTCACAGGTATTATAAATATTCTATTATGGTTACTTCTTTTTTTATGATCTTACTTTTTATAATTGATTCCCTGTACATTATTGCTTTGTGTGAAGGGCTAAGATTTTAATTGATTTCTCCAATATTGTCATAATTTATTGTAGGATCTCTTCTTTAACCTTGAGTATGACATCTCCATAATGGTATGACGAATGTTTAAGTGTAAAATTATTTATTTATGAAATATTCTGTTACTTTGATTTGTGTCTCCTGTCCTACTTAAATCAGTGTCAGATGTTAGTTATTAATTACAATAAAAAATATATTTGCAAGTCAAATTTATTATTTACAAACATTTATAAGTTAAAAAGATAATATAACATGGACTCAGTAATAAATCAATATTTAATGGGCAAATTAATTATCCATAATTAATAAACCTACAAAGTGATAAATGTATAAGTTAAAAGAATCAGAAAATTAACTTCCTTTTAGATTATTTGACATATTTAGGTCTAGTATGAAATTCCATGTTGGATGATATTATCCTATATTTCCCAAAAACATTTTAAATAGATTCTGTGTAATGCTTAAGTCTCAGAGACTACTATTTAAAGTATTCATTACACATAACCCATTTAAAATTATTTGACTTTCTGTCTTATTCACCAAGGCAGGCAAGATATTATTGAGCTTATTATCTCTCTTCTATGACTCACTGACACTCTATAATGGCAAAGAAAGACATAACCTTTCCTTAGAGTTAAAATTTTATATTTTGATGTCAAATTTAAAATTGACCCAGGCTATTGCTTTTAAGAGATCTCAAAGTAAAACAAAAACAGAAACAACAAGCCGTAATAAGCATGTCTCACATGGGCAGGTCAATATCTCCATGGACTTAGATCACACTGTTCCTCTCATAAAATCATGATTTTATACTATTTCCATTCATAAAGACTTTTAAAAAACTAGTTTGTTTCTTGAAGTACCACAATATATTTTTATACATTATTTTATGCATTTTCCAAAACTTTTTACAGGATGAAAATTATTATGTGGTTTTCATTCCAATCTAAATTTTCACTTAAGGGTATAAAAGATGCTGTTAGAAAGTGACGGTCATGGTGTGAAAGACAAAGAAAAATGCCAAGAATTTTCAAATGTTTGGAAGTGTAACATGAAACTATAAATTTGGAACCTGAAAAAATATTCTTGTTTTAGGGAATCCCAGTATGAAAAATAACAGGAAATGCATAAGCATATGAAAAAAATGACCATAGAAGTGTTGGCAGTAACAACAGAAATAAACTAAAGAGCCAAACATAATGGTTTGGATAAATGCAATTGATACATACATTCAATAGGTAAAGACAGTAAATTAAATTATATTGAATATCCAAAGCTATTGGAACATTCAATTGTGTTTATTTGGTAAAAAAATATTTAAAACGCATATTTGTACAATATGTAACATAATATACTGATTCTACTTATATGTGCTTTGGAGAATATTCACAGTGTATACAGAGATGATCTTCGAGTGGGAGGGTTTTCGGGGATCTTTATTTTGCGCTTGATGCATTTTCAACACATTTAAAAAAATAATTCTGCATTGCTTTACATAGAGTTGAATAAAAATGAACAATGCCGTAAGAATGCTACAAGCCATTCTATAAAAATCAAAACTTCAATTCTCTGGAAATTCACAACAAATAATAAGTTGTATTTGAATATAAGTGAGTAAGTGTAACAATATCTCTCTATGTGACAATATAAGCAGAGGTGTGCAACATAACAGATTTTCTGCACAATTCTGACAAGAGAAACTGATTAAGAAATTAGAAATATATCGAATAAACAACGTAACTTTATAATTCAAGGAACTAGAAGAAAAAGATCAAATTAAGCACAATATTTACAGAAGAAAGGAAATAATAAAGATCAGAGAGAAAATAAAATAAACACTGGAAAAAATAGAGTCAATAAAACTAAATTGTTTTTTTTTTAAACATACAACTTACAAAATTTTATCAAGAGTAAGAAAAAAAGAATGAAGACTCAAATAAAAATAATTAGAAATGAAAAACATTACAGGTGATTGAACAGAAATACATAGGATTATAAGAAACTAGTATGAAAAATTATATGCCAACAAATTGCACATACTAGAAGAAATGGATAATTTTCTAGAGGCACAGTCTTCCAAGACTGATTTGGGAAGAAACAGAAATCTGAACTGACCATTAGCAAGTAAAAATATTAACTTGTTAACAAAAGCTTCCAAACAGAAAACCAGACCAAAAGACGTCACTGGCAAATTCCACCAAACATTTGAAAATCTCTAAATCTGAACCATGTGGATACACAATTTGTTTCAATGGTTTGATGCTTTTAGATGAACTGTGTCTGATTTTAGTGTAATTTTAAAATGTTGTAGCAAACTGTCCTGATAAAGATGAACAATCAAAATAATTTTAATGAATAGATTAAATAAAGAGCATTACGTATTAGGAAAGTACCTAGTGAAGTTGAATAGATGAGGTAGAATTATGGGATTAACTTCTTTGTATATTTTTTATTCTGTAGTGGGGGTAGTACATAAACTGTACAGGATATCACCATGTGAATACATTTTCCCATGTGGTTAGGTTTAAGGAGAGAGGCAGGGAAAGAGAAGGCTAGAGAGAGAGGGTTGTTACATTCTTGGAGGAAGAGACTGTCATTAGGCAGAACAGAATTCCTGATGTATTGTCCCACCATGTCAATAAACAGCTAAATCTATCCCAGCTATACCTACACGATAGAGGTGTGTATGCAGTGCAATGGAACACACCATTTTGTTTTCTTTTTATACAATGACAACAACCTATAGTAAATACTGAATTGATGGTATGTGGCTATTATAAAAAAAGCAATGTGTTTTCAGAAAAAAATATAAAATGATTTCATATTATGAGTTTGAACTGACTACTACATGATCTAATTTGATTTATATATAAAAGGGAATACAACAGAAAGAACACTTGAAACATGATACATAAGTGGAGGTTACTGGTCATGAAAACATACTGTATTCTTATTCCTGGGCAGCTCTTCTGTTCATAGTATTTAATTCAATTATGGTGACACATAAATAATATATTCAATAATGCACTTGCTCAGAAAGAAAAATGTGTCATAATCTTATGGATATTAATTGGATTTCTAATTTTTAATAACTAAAACTATGGAAGCCTAAGAGAAGACTAAGTGCTCATACATCTAAATAAAAAAGAGAAAAGTTTATCACATTTGAATACTATATTACTTATACCCATAACTTTATATTCCAATAAGATATTATAGATTTATTTTTGCCTCTATATTATATGTGAAGAATGGAAAAGGATATATTTAGCAAATCTATATAAAATAAAAGGTCTAAAAATAAGTAGCAAAATTGCTACATCATTAAAAAGGAAAAAATCTTTTTAAATAAAATGATTGAAGTTATTGAACATTTTATTCATTGAAATGAATTCAAACAATGACTGGCTTTTTTGTATAAACTTCCTTTTCCATTAGAAAACTATATAATGATATTCTCAAGAGTTATGTGCATACTTATTCACATAATAAATAATGAAGACATAAATGAAAGAAATGCATTTAAGCCATGGTTCTGGTGAGCATTTTAGTCACTTCAGGGCAGTCTAATATTTTGAGAGAATTGATTTTAAAATAAAAAATTATAAAAGATAGTTAGGTAATAAAGAACATATTAATAATTATATTCATTATGCATAAGACGTAAATTTTAAAGTGGAATTAGATATACTAATTTAAATCAACCAATTAAAATGTGTTATATATCATCCTTGTAATATAGTCACTACCGGGCCAGTACAACAGACAAGAGAAATTAATAATGTGATACTTGCCCTCAAGAAGTTTGTAGAACACTTAGGTTGCAAAAGAAAAAAAAGCATATGTAAGAAAAAATAATAATATTAAAAGAAAAATAGAACAGATGCAATAAAAGCTATTGTAAACCAAAAAAGAGCGAGTAAGGCTAATGACGGGTCATAGTCATTGAAATACAGAAAATTTGGTGATCTAATAGATTCTATAACAACAAAAATGACAGAATCAGAAACAGGTTCGAGAATGAATATTCAATGATTATTTTAGATGCTTTACCTTAATGGAATCACAGTGCTGCCAAAGTTATAAACAGAAAAATCAGAGATTAATTCAAATGCTGAACTAGAAACCATGAGGACTGTGTTTTCCTGAATGCGGTTTCTATGTTCGACACTGTGCTCTGTGCTAGAAATATAACATTAATCTTTCGGTTAGGGTTGTGTGTATTTTATAAACAGAAAATTAAATAGTGTGCCTGCGGTGATGCCCATATTAATATAATCAAGTTTCAAATTTTTTTCTGACAGATTCTAAAGCTCATACTCTTTATAGTACATCCTGTGGGTCTCAGAAAAATCAAGAAAGGCAGAGCATGTTTTACTTATAAACACTCCTTTGCTTACAATGGGATTTTGTCTCAATAAACCCATCATTGGTTGACGATATCATTAAGTTGAAAACACCTTTAATGCACCTAACCTATCAAACATCATAGCTTAGCCTAACCTACCTTAAAGGTACTCAGAACACCTACACTACCCATAGTTGGGCACAATTACCTAACACAATGGACACACTGCAGAGTATCATTGGTTTACCCGAATGATCACAAGGCTGACGGACAGCTGTAGCTCGATGCTACTGCCCAACATCATAAGAATATCACTGGCCAGAGAAAATACCAAAAATGGAACTATGAAGCATGGTTTCTGCTGAATGTGTATCACTTTTGAACCATTGTAAAGTAAAAAATTCCTAAGTAGAAGAACTATATTTAAACTATAAAAATAAATCAATATTTTTAGGTCACAAAGGAGGTGTTTTAAATATTTAATAAACTACACACACGAGAGAGACAGAGAGCGAGAGCGAGAGCGAGCGAGCGAGCGAGCGAGAGAGAGAGCGAGAGAGAGAGAGAGAGAGCATTGTAAGTATTTAAATTCTAAGAGTGTTATATATCTAATAATTTTAAGGGAAAAAAGCAGGATAACCCCACTGGAGAAGTCTGCTCATTACTGGAAATAAAAGATCAGAGCAGAGGTTAGAGGATAGTGATAGATATATGGAGTCATGAAATTGCATGGGTGATAACCATGAAAGTCAATGAGCTGAACAAGGGGATGAGACTATATAGAGAGAAGTAAATGGTCAATAAAAGAGCCTTGGGGACACCTACAGATCCAAGGTGGCAAGAATGAAAGGGACTCGACAATGACACATACAGGCAAAAGCAAATAAATGGATAAACAAATAATAAATTACAGTATTATCATGAATGATTAGCAAGAAAACAAAAACGAAACATTATTTTTCCTAAAAAGTACTGAAACTGCTATGGCGCAGTAGTCTTTATATTTAGATATTTGAAATTAAACTTATCGATAAGATAGCATATGCTTTGCTTCCAAGATATACATTAAGCGTTTTATACTTTTGCATAACCATGTTTTTAATTTTATTATCACAAATAAAAAGAAAATAAAAATTGTAAAATACAAATAATTAGGTAAATAGGGAACCCTCAAACTTACTATCTCTTGTTTGAAAGTAATACTATATTACTTTCTCTTTTAAAAGGGTATGTTGTTTTGTAAGTAAAATTATGCCAACTGTAAAAGATCTAACTGAACAAAAATTGAAATGCTAAGCTCACTAGGCTCATGGGATATAGTTCATAAAATTATTATTATTTTTTAAATTCTTAGCTGGAAAAATAATTTTAATACATTTCTTTACACTTTAAAAATCATGTTTAATATTGACATGAATACTGGCACATTAAAAAGATAACTTGCATTTCCATATAAGGCCAGTTTGAGTATTTTAAATAATAGTAAAAACAACCTAATTAGAATTTCTAGTAAATATATTGATATATACAAGTAATGCAGATTACTTTTTATAACACAAAATTAAGAATATTGAAAATGGGGTGACTTTATTTACAGGAAAACAAAATATCATATTAAAGTTTGTGCAGTGCTGTCATCTCATCTGTAATCCTTAAAGCATATATATGTCTTTCTTAGTTTTGAATTTTAGAACTACCTTAAAGAAATACCTTTTAGCATGATGACTTTAAGATAACATGTCAAATTAAAACAAATTTTAAACATGTTTATTAATAAATGTAAGTCTATCAGTAAAAAAAGTAAAATATTTATATGTTGGTTGCATTATACAACCAACATACAGAATGCTTGTTTATAAGTATATATCTTAAAAACAAACTTTTCCTAATGTGACAATGGCTAAACCAGTATTTCACAAAAATGGTTTGTAGTTTATCATTCATTCCAGAGCTGGTGTATAAGAATGAATCATACACATTCTGATAAACATAAACAGGGAAAAGTAAAAAAACAAACAAAACAAAAAATCAAATGCCCCTAGCAAAGGTTTTGTTGGAAGCAGGGTTTAAATATATTGTCAGAGTTTCCTTCACAGGATAGCATAGTACAACAATTTGGTTATCCCCATTATGCCAAACGCATTACAAAAAAAGAAAGTTGTATTTTTTCAAAAATGCAAACATTTGCTTCCTGCAGTCCAAACTGCCATTGTTTGGTGGCCAAAAACTATCTTTGTGCTAATTAGAAAGCTATGATACAAAGAAAAGCTGATTCTTTTTATGTCCTTACAGTGGCATAATAGCCAAATGTTATTTAAAGCCTGATTCATGTTGTAAATGTGATGAACAAAAAGAATGAGCTTGTTTATTTTTAGCATGGCCTTTTTCTCATTTATATATTATCCTCATAAGTTGCAGAAAATAATTTGCTTCTCTAGCATTTAAAACAAATATACTTAAAACATGTATTAATATTGCATCTTACCTTTCTACTTGAAAAACTGTTAAAGTAAATTAAGAGAATTTTCAGTGAACGTCAAAATTGCCAAATCTATAAATTCAGAAAGTTTTCAATTTCCAATAATTAAAAGCCTTCATCTAATGTCTAAAAATTGTTAGCACATTTTCAGAAAAATAAAGATGGCTAGTTATCAATAAGGTAAACGTAGCAAATAAAAACAATTGATGAATCCAGTTGTAGGGCACAAATGCTAATTGCATTATTCTTTTAATTTTACTCTAGCTTTGAAGATTGAAAATATAGTCAGGGAAGAACACAATGAGATAGTCCTACATACCTGCCAGGATGACTGATATTAACTAGAATGACAATAACAAGAGTAACCTAATACAATGATGTGGGAATGTAAATTAGTACAGCCATTATGGAAAAGTATTTGGCTATATCTGTTAATGCAGAACATATGCATACCCTACACACAGCATTCCACCCAGTATATGCCCAACCAAAAGGCACATATGTTCTCCAGAATTCAAACACAAGAATGTTCATGGGCCGGCCGAGTGGCGCGATGGTTAAGAACTCGCTTGGGATGCCAGAGGGCCCCGGTTCGGATCCCACATATGAGGGCCAGTGACACTGCCCTCTACAGCTAAGATGCTGAACAACAGCTCAACCTGGAGCTGGGCTGCCGTGAGTTGCTGGCGACGGCATAGGCTGCAGTCCCTGTGGCAGTGGGTTGCCATGGGCTACCGTGTGTAGCAAGCAGCCAGCGTGAGCGGCCAGCAGCCGCAGTGAGCGGCTGTCCAGAAGCCGGCGACTGATCTGCCGTGCCCGGGAAGAGCGCAATGATGGTGCCAACTTGGGCCAGTGAAGCAACATCCTCCACAACTAGATTGAAGAACAAAACGACAGCAACTTGTCTGTTCCCCTTCCCCTAATTCCCCAGCACTGTTCCCATCCCCCCAATTACCCAATAAAAAAAAAAAGAATTAAAAAAAAAGAATGTTCATAATTTTATCTATAATAATTAGTGACTGAAACAGCCTACATGTCCTTCAATAGCAGAATGGATAACTTGTAGTACATTCATACAATGGAATAATCAACAGCAATAAAATGAATACACAATTTATTCACGCAAAAAAAAATGGATGAATTTTACAAAAGTAATGTTGAGAGGCCAAACACAATGGAATAATATTATATGAGTCTGTTTATATAAAATGCAACATATAAATAATCTTTATTGTAAGAAATCAGGAAAAAGGTTATATACAAGGAAGGAGGCGGCTGTAATGGCACATGTGGAAGACATTTGGAATGAGGGTAATCTTTTATTTTATACAAGTGGTAGTTATCTGGGTATGTTCAATTTCTTGTAGTTATTTATCTTTACAATAAGTATTTCTGCATCATTTCTATGTGTGGTCTTCTACTAAATTTTTAAAAGTTTACTATTTAACTTTAAGCTTCTGCACAGCAAAAAACCAAAAAAAAAAACAAAGAGGCAACCAACTGAATGGGAGAAGATATTTACAAACGATGCATCTGTTAAATAGCTAATACACAATACATATAAAGAACTCATACAACTCAAAACCAAAAAGCAATCCAATTAAAAATTGAGCATGGGACCTGAACAGATGCTTCTCCCAAGAAGATGTACAAATAAATGGCCAACAGATATATGAAAAAATGCTCAACTTCACTAGCAATCAGGGAAATGCAAACCAAAGCCACAATGAGACACCACTTCACAACTGTTAGGATGGCTGTCATCAACAAGACAAATAGTAACAAGGGTTGGAGAGGCTGTGGAGAAAAAGGAAACCACATACACCATTGGTGGGGATGTAGATTGGTTCAGCCACTATGGAAAACAGTATGGAGGTTCCTCAAAAAATTAAGAATAGGATTACCACATAACCCACCAATCCTTCTTCTAGGTATCTGCCCAAAAAATCTGAAAACATTTATCCTAAATATATATGTATCCCACTGTTCATTGCAGCATTATTCACAGTGGCCTATACATGGAAACAACCAAAGTGTCCTTTGATAGATGACTGGATAAAAAAGATGTGGTATATATACACAATGGATAACTATTCGATTATAAGAAAAGATGAAATACTGCCATTTCCAACATGGATAGCTCTTGAGATTATCATGCTAAGCAAAATAAGTCAGACAGGGAAAGTCGAGAACCATATAACTTCATTCATATGTGGGATATAAAACTGAAAGTACAAAGGAATAAGACAAAGAAAAAAATCTCATAGACACGGAAAACAGTTTAGTAGTTACCAGAGGGTAATGGGGAAGGGGTAGTAGAAGACGGGGAACGGGGATCAAATATATATAGTGATGTACTATAGAAATATAAACTTGAAACCTATATAATTTTACTAAAATCATACCAATGATTTTAACCAATTTAACCATTTAACCCATGTCACCCCAATAAATTTAATAACAAAAGTTTACTTTCAAAAGCCTGACTTGTTTCCATTTTAGTCTATGAATACATCTGTCTTACATTTTCTGGAATACATCCCAGGCTATATTTCAGGCAATACTTTGAATACTGGGGATGCAAAGGTGAATGAACATACGTACAAAATCCTGGCTCAAGTAGGGTTAACTTCTCCTTGGAGGGGAGGAAAAAAATAAATTAGTGAACTAACAAGTATCACTGAAGAGCATGAAAAAAACAAGCTGGTATGATAGAGAGCTACTCTAGTGAAGATGGCATTATTTTAATAGGATGAGATTAAGCATGAAGGTAAAAGAGCTAATGATAGAAAATTATGAGGAAAGGACATTTTAGACAAAAGGAAGAGCAAGTTAGTTCAAATGCCCCAGAAAGGCTTGGCATATTTAAGGATAAAGCATGACGATATAGCTTGGTGGGTATATGTGGAGATCAAATTGGAGAGGGAGGTTGGGTAAAGTTATATAGGGTTTTAAAGGCCATGGCAAGAACTTAGTCCTTTATTATACGAGTATATCACCCATAAAATTGGGAATCATTGAAGGGTTTTTTTAAAGAGAAGAGAGACATCTACTGACTTATATCTTAAGAAGTTTCTGCTGGTTGGTATACGAGGTATGATCAAACAGTATGGCGACTGCTGCTGCTGAGTGCCACGCACAGGAAAGGCAGAGATGTTCCATTAGGGAAGCTGAGTGTCAAGCCTCAGTAACAGCGTGTGGCAAGCTTCAACTTGTTGGTGCAGTCTGTTGGGTGTGAGCTACAGTTCAGAGGCGTGTCAAAGTGTGCCTTAAATCATGGATCACGAACAACGCATTGACATGAAATGGGCAAATGGTTCCATCCTCCATCATGACAACACTCTGTGTCACATGTCGCTTCTAGTACAGCAATCCTGTCAAATAAAAACATCATGGTGTGTCCTCATCCATATTATTCACCAGATCAGGCACCATGTGACTTCTGGCTCTTCCCCAAAGTCAAAATGACCATTGAAATGTAAATGCTCTGAATCAATTCAGGACATAGCGGCAGCCACAACAGAACAACTAAAGACACTCACGAAAGAGGACTTCCAGAACTGCTTCAGAAAGTGGCAAGAATGATGCGATAAGTGTGTACGAAGGGAGGAGCTAATGTTTTGAGGGGGATTAA
>NW_017731933.1:603975-608151 GCF_001890085.2 Hipposideros armiger
GGACCCAGTCCACGGTATTTTTTATGGCTGCCTGGGCTGACTAATACAGGAACACATGCAAATTAGGTAGGGGAAGATTGAAGACTGACAAAAGAGATGCAGTGTGGCAGGACACAAAGACAGAAGCAAGGCTAAAAACAAGTTAGACAGACAATAAAGACAAGGAAACATCAGATGGATAGATTGATCTGTAGGGATATTAATGATCTAATACGATGTAAAAATGTGTTGCAATGTGAATGTAATGACATGTTTATTTCAAAAAGTTGAAAACAGTCTATATGGACATATAATACGTATATCTATATGTATGTGTGCATATATATATATGTATATATATGTGCATATATATTTACACATGCACATTTTTTAGGTGTATGGAGAAAAGTGTAGTTGGATAAAATTTTTATTTTTTTGTAGATTTCAGCTGAGTCGGGATTGAAGAATGGGAAATGGAGGTTATTAATCTTTCTTGTCATTTGGCTTGTTACACTGCACACCTACCATTTACGGAATTAATAGAATGGATACAATAAATCAGAAAAGCCAAACTCACGAGAGGAAAATAAAATAGCACTTAATCATTTATCAGGGGTGGACATGTGAGTTAGAGTCGGACCGCCTCTGGGTGCCCCACCAGGGCCTGTGGAATTAGATCATGGCATTCGGATCAAGAATATAAAGCTCAGATGGACAATTTGTTCCAGTGCCTCCAGTGCAACCAACATGTCCAAGGAGGTCTGTGTCACTCGTTCAGGCCCTGCCTCCTGTCCTAGAGTGGCTCATGAGCCACTGGGCAGGTCGTACTGCCACTCCTAGGAACATGTGTTAAATATAGTCTCTGTAACCAGGAGTGAACAAACAATATCCGTGGGACATTTTAAAGACTGAATTAGAATTGCAATTATCCAAGTAGTATTAGATGATTTGCTCCATTGTTTTATTTTTTATACATTTGAAATTTGATCAACATTTTTTCTACCAATATTCCCATAAATGTTATGGTTTAAACATGGGAAAAAGACATTCAAACTAGAAAGATAAATAACTCCCCCCATACCCTTTTTAAGAGTTTTGAGATGGTTAAGCAACATCTTAGGCACTTACTTAAAAAGCAATTAGATCAGTAAAAGAATACAGATTTCTGCATTATAAACCCATCTCTGTTAATCATACCAGGTCATATCTTTTATATTCTGTAAGCTATAGAGTGTTCTATGGTAATTAACTCTGCTTTTTAAAAATGATATTGCTCAAAAGTTGAATAAATATGTCCCACACTGCAAAAGTTCAACAGGGAGAGAGGTCTGTTAGTTTGTTTTTTCTGTGCTTTATATATTTTACTTTATTTGTGTGTTAATGTTTGCAGTGTTACGTAAGTAATGAATAATCTAGCTAATGGAGCTGTGTAAAATAATTCAATACGTTTGAAACCACAACTGGACACAGGAACCAGAAGGCCAGCAAACTGATATAAATAGCAATACAATATACTGAGGACAAAAAGTTCACATTTGGTAGAATATATTATTTTCTTTCATTAGGAAGAATTATAACTTACATTCTCTTTCACAAACCATCCTCCAAGTCTGATATAAAATTTTAATCCATTTAATGTCAAACAATATAATAGTCTCAGGTCAACAGTATGATTATTGCATCTTTATTCTTAGGACATTTACATGATGTGTTCTTTACAAAAAGGCAGAACTTAATATACTTTGTTACTAGCTTAATTAAGTTCCCATTGCTACTGTAACAAAGTACCGCAAACTTAGTGACTTCCAACAATACAACATATGTATTCCAGTTCCTTAGGTCAAAAGTCTGACAAGGGTGAGGTCAGAAGTCTGACATGAGTCATGGCTGAGCTAAAATCAAGGTATCAGCGTGGCTGCATTTCTTTCTAGAGGCTTGAGGGGAGAACCCATCTCATTTTCTTCTCCAGTTTGTGGACGTTGCACAAAGTGCATGATACTTGGCCCTCTTCCTTCATATTCCAATTCAGCAGAGTCAGACTGAGTCCTTCCCAGGTGGCATCACTGACCTCCTGTTTGTCTCCCATGTCCATCTCCCTATTTAGGTTAGGTGATTAGCAATCTTAATTCCTTCTGCATTCTTTATCTCCTTTTGCCATGTAACATGACATATTCACAGGTTAGAGGAATTAGAATTTGGGCATCTTTGAAGGCCATTATTTTGCCTACCACATTAACCTTCAATGTCATTACATACAACACTTACATATTATTTAAATTGTTCAAAATATTGTGACTTCTCTCAAAAAACTGAGTTTCAGAAGTAACATCACTTAATTTATCTGACATTATAAATACTGTAAGTAAAGTTTGATTGATAAAGCACCACTTAGTCTAGCACATTGCTGTCCGTTTAGATTAAGACAAAGAATGTAATCATAGTCATAGATTTTGTGTGTGTGTGTGTGTGTGTGTGTATGTGTGTTTGTGTGTGTTGAAATATTGGGTTGTCGGAAAAGTCATGACGCATTTTTGCAATGAAAAACATAGAAAAAATACGTCATGACTTTTCCGACAACCCAATAGTTGNTTTTTTTTTTTTAAAGACAGGAGTTAACTACAGCAGACTTAAGGGAATGATCCACTAGGGAAGCATGACTTTATGATACAGCCAATTAAGAGTAGGAATTAGGGAGGATCTCAAGAAGGAGACCTAAGAACAGTTTGTGGACAATAGCAGGGATCTTCCTTTACTATAATTTGACCAGAGACAAGGGATTGGTGTCTAGGTACCATTTCGTGTACAGACCTCGTGGCAGAAACATGAGACAGTAATTGTCCCACTGATTTTAGAAGTGTTATCATTATAATGTAAGGCAAAGCCATAAGCTGAGATCCAGGGTCAAGAGGGTATGGAGTCTGGGTGGTGGAGAGGCATGACAGATAGGACAGGGAAGCTCCGAGTCAGCCTCTTTCATGTATGTTCCTCTGGGCAAGTCTATGAACATCTATGACTTCAGCTTATTCCTGGACAAAACGGAGTTAATAATACCTGCCCAACCTCAGAGGTTCCAAAAAGGGCTTCTAGTTAATAAGGGTAACTATACATATACAATTAATAAAATATATAACTATAATTTAAATAAATCAATGTTAATTAGAATCTGAGTTCAAAGTATACATTAGATAATTTCCCTGAAACTTTTCAGTATGCCAAATCTCCATAATATACAAAAGTTATACCAAATTCATTTTTTTTGTCCATTGAAATGCATTTTGCCAAAATGTGCTACCTTTTTTTCATAAAGTTATTATATGCTTCTGTAGTATTTTATAATGAAATGCAACACATTGGAGAAAATGTACTGGCATTGCATGAAAACTTAATACGCAAAAAAGTAAACTGTGGCATTTATAGAAGAAATGTACACTTTGATAAACAACTGAAGGGCATTTCTACGTTGAACATTGAGAGCAGAAAGATCAATAACAATTAAACACAATCTGATTTGAAGCAATTGTTATTTTAAATATTTATGTCTCTTAGAAAATCAAATTTTTACAAAGAGAATGCTTTTTTTGTTAATAAATTGGAGACATAAGCATGTATTAGCTAAGAATAAACTACGCTTGTAGAGTTTATCGATTAGAACAATCTAGCCCTTTCATTGAGTTAATGTGTTGCTTTTTCATTTTAAACGTTTGGCATTTCCTTTAGTAAAAGAATAAGTATCATTTCCAGGATGCTGACAGAGTGTCCTAGTTTACTTCTTTCTGAAAGCCACAATTTTATACTCGGAGGAGTCAGCACTTCCAGCATGCCAATAGCAAATTTGTGTTAAAAATACCTTTTTGCATACACATGAAATCCTCCTTAGCACTGGACTGGAAATGGAGTGGGATGCTTTATCAGAGCAACAAGCTCTTCCTAACTGCTACATCTTCTGAGTCAGACAAGAGCTGCCTTTGAAGTCCATGTGAGCATCTCATCTGAAAGGGTGATTCATGCCTTAGCAATCTTGAACCAGTGATATTCATATACTATTGATCCTGGTCATTTCATAAGTTTTTCCTTTTATTACTCAAGTGAGCACTAAATGGCCCAAAGTAAATTTTTCTTAGTGAAACTTCAAGAAATTCTGTTTACAATCTAGATGATGGTTTTAAAATTTACTTTACATAGGGGCCGGCCGAGTGG
>NW_017731933.1:608249-609153 GCF_001890085.2 Hipposideros armiger
GCAATGATGGTGCCAACTTGGGCCAGTGAAGAAACGTCCTCCACAACCAGACTGAAGAACAAAAAGACAGCAACTTGTCTGTTCCCCTTCCCCCAATTCCCCAGCGCTGTTACCATCCCCCAATTCCCCAATAAAAATCTTAAAAAAATAAATAAAATAAATAAAATTTACTTTACATAATACATCCAATGAACCCAGAAAAAAATGGTCTTTAAATATCATAGAAAATACAAAATGTAAATCTATATAAGTACAGGAAAGAGGGGTGTATATACAACATTTTAAAGTACAGAATGGGCCCAGGAGTCAAGCCATGTTCATGACCTTTAAACTGACTTGAAGAATGGCCTAATTGATGGTTGTTACCTGAAGCATTACAGGGAAGGAGTGTGGATTTAGTCTTTCATATTGAGACATTTCAGAAGAACAGATGGCTATAATATTCAGGTATATTCTTAGGAGTCACATAAAATGACTTTGAAGAAAGAAGTGAGGACTGCAAAGGACTGAAGAGATTATAAAGCTTATTAGAATCACAAACGGTGGTAGGAAAAACAACAGGATGTTTATAAATATAATAATACTACTAATAATAGAAAACAGGAAAAAAGAAGTAGGAATTGCAATGGATTGAATTGTGCCCTCCCCAAATTCTTATGTTGAGGCCTAACCACCAATGTGATAGTGTCTGGAGATGGGCCTTAATAACATGGTTCTCATGAGGGCGGGACCCTCATGCTGACATTAGTTCCTTTATAAGAACAGACACCAGAGAGCTCGCTCTCTGCCATGTGAGGACACAGCAAGAAGGCAGCCATCTATAAGCCAGGAAGAGAATTTTCACCAGAGACCCAGATTGGCTGGCACCTTCATCTTGGACTTCCCTGACTCTAGAACTGTATGA
>NW_017731933.1:612638-614122 GCF_001890085.2 Hipposideros armiger
GCTCCTCTATCCGTCTCCAGGCCCACATGCAGATACGCCCACAGATGAGTACCCAGCGACCCCTGTGAAAAGGTCATTCGACCCCCAAAGGGGTTGTGACCCACAGGTTGAGAACCACTGCTATAAACAGATAAGTTTGAAAAAAGTAAGCAACTATAATGTATAAGTTACTACAAAGATGAACTTTTTTTTAATTAAGGAAATTAATTTTTCTACCTAAAATAAAGATGTCCAGAATATATATGTTGAATATGCTTATGGGTGTTTGGGAGTTTCCATTTCAATAATTTAAATGTTTTTTGAAACAGTGTCATCCTTGAAATCCATCTTTCCCTCCCTTTCAAGATACTTTACTAGTGGGGATTCCTCTTCTCTCAAGAGCTACTGCTTCTCAACCGATTGTGTTGTTTTTTTCTTCATTTTTCGAACCTATATTTGCTCAAGGTCCTGGCCCTTTTTTTTAATTTTTTTTAATTTCATTCCCAAATCTCTTCACTTAAAATGCAATTTATGCAGATGACCATTGATGTCCTACCTCCAATAGATAGCTCTCCTCTGAACTCTACATTTGTGTATTCAACTGATTCCATGCCATTCCCACTAGGATATCTGAATCTAAAAATGTATGAAACCAATGTCTTCCTATCTACTGCCTGCCCTCCTTCTGTGAACCAAGCTTGCTTCTCTCCAGTTCTTTCCCTACTTAGGGGATAGCAACTCCGTCCTTCTAGGATACAACACACAAAATTTATCCTTTACCCTCACTTTCCCCCACCACCTCTATGTCCTATACAACATCAAGTCTTGTCAGCATTATTTTCAAGATAAATATAGAATCCAATCGCTTCTTTCTATTTCTATTGCCTTCACTCTGGTGCCAAGTCACCATCTCCTCTCAGAATTATTGAATAGCTCTGTAATTGGCCTCTCTTTAGTGTAACTGAAACAGTGTCCAGAATTTCCTATTGAAATACAAATCAGGTTATAATGTCACTTCTCTGCTCAGGAATACCCAGCACCACCTCAATTCTCCAAGGAAAACTCCAAAGTCCTTACGCTAATCTAGAAGACCTGATCTGCTTTCCACTGTTTTTTCACAGTATCTCCTCTGATTCTCCATTTCAGTTACTTTGCTCTAACAACGACCTTGTTTCAATTCTTTGCATGGGCCAGCTATGTGCCTCCCAAGGACTTCCTTTCTTGCTTTTCACTCTCCCTGGAATATGGTTTCTCAGACATCAACAATGTTCTGAAGCCATACTTCCACCTAGGCTTTATTCCAAGCAACCTTCTCAGTGAGGGCCTCCTAGCCAGAATAGCTCAAATACCAAACCACACACAAGTCTTCAAAACTTTTGTTCCCCATCCCACCTTTAACTTAGATCCTTAACTATTTTCATTTTCTACAAGTACTATACATTATTTCCATGATTTACCATCCGTCTTCCCAAATACAATACCATCTTCACAAATGAATTTAATAT
>NW_017731933.1:618377-634396 GCF_001890085.2 Hipposideros armiger
CCGAAATTACATACATAACAGGAAGCTTGAAAGAGACTGAAATGATAATTGGTGCTTGGACCAGAGTGTTAAGACTACAGAACTAATTCTCTACTAGTATCACATCCCTCCTTTTTCCTCCTCCCACATCCAACAAGGTGCTTACGATATCTAGTCTGGATCTTAAACTCTTGATTTTGAGTTAAATATTTCCTCTGAAAAAACAGGTCCACTAAAATGAGAACAATCACAGCAGAAGGAAAGACCACGTTTTGAAATTTCTATAGGGGATCCTGGAGTGGAAAATGAAGGTTCTAAAACAGTCAGAGCCTATAGTTTGCTTTTTTGTTATTGTTGTTTGTTTTGGGGTTTTTTTTTGGCTTTTTTTTTTCTTGGCTGCATGATACAATCTTTCTCTGATCTGTCTTTCTCAGCTCAAAGCACTGATACCATCACCTGAGCAAATGGAAGACCATAATAATTTTAGCTAAGGTTTTTCTTGTAGTATTTCTTCATTTCCAGCAGGGAAGTAGCAAGGGGCATTTACTATTGATTTATCTAAAATTTAATTAAGGACAAAAGGGACTGATATCAAGAAATGCTTTAATAACTAGCTAATAAAATTCTATTTTTTTCACCTGTTACATATGACAGGTTTTCCTAGTCTCACGTCTGTGCACGCAACACACACACACACACAGAGAAGCATATAAACATGCATACAGTATAATGTTACCTTGTTTGTAAGACATGAACATGCTGACCAAATAATTATTTCCAGACTCAAAGAAATCATGTTCAGGAAGTTAAGAATGGGGAATGAATCAGAGTTAACAAACATGAGGGCATATACTAAATAAAGTATGTTGCTGATCACAGGAGCCTACCTAATTCCTGTTCATGCATCATTTAGAGTGCCCTTTAAAAGTAAAAGTTTCATATTAAGCTTTAATAAGCATTTATGGGAGTGACTCGTGGGGGGAAAAAAAGAATGAAAGAAGAAAAAAATGAGCCTTGCCTTGCTGCAGCTTCAGTGCTCAGATATGTAATTTTAGAGGGTACTGGAAAGGCAATAATTAAAAAGCACTATCAAAATTTCAATTTCAACATCCCTGTTTCTGTTCCGACAGGGTTTCCCCCTCACTTTTCCAGACAGACAGACATGACAGCTTATTCCAATGCCATCATCATTCAAATGCGCCTTGCAGAGAGTCTCTTTCCAACTTCTCAGGGGCAGGGCAGAGAACAGCACATCCACAGACAAACATCAACAGAGACCGGCCGGATTATGAGACTCACATTCCGTAGGCTCTATTGCAACATTCCTGGATAAGAACATTTAAAAAAATAATAATAATAAATGCATTCTAGCAATAAGGCTTACGAAACATTAGCTACAACTTTCCCATCTGCACAAGATCCTGAGGAACCAATCCAAGAGGAAGATTTAACCAAATATTGTTTCCACTCAGAACTGGATCAGCAGCCCAATTGTACAAAAATAAATATTAAATAAATAAAATAAAATAAAAATTAATGTCACTACAGAGTAAAGTGTCATTTATTGAAGCCTTACCTTGGCTGACTTGCCCTAACTGGTGGAAAGGAACTTAATGTATGAGAAGCAAAGCGGGGACTTCCCCCGTGCTCAGGGCACGCTGCTCCCGTCCTCGGAGAGCCCCAGACTCGCCTCCGCGCTCCTGCGAGCCCCGGGCTCCCGGCTCTGGCTTCTGCAGCTGCCGAGCGCGCCTCTGATTGGCTGGCACAGCCTGTCCGCCTGATCCTCTCCTCTCCCTGTCTCTCCTCCTTCCTCTCCTCCCTGGCTCTCCCGTCCGCTGCCTTTCCCACCGCCGCCTTCTTTTTTCTCCCTCCATCGTGCAGACTTTCGGGGAATGCACGCATTCTACAGCACGCAGAACGAGCACCCTTTAACTCCCTGAGCAAGGTCATGTGCAAGCAAAGCAATGCCATTAACAACAATGACAAAAAATAATAATAAAAACGCTGGACCAAAGGCATCATCGTTAGTACCTCCGCTCTTCAAATAGGGTGGCCAGGACTCCGTGACAGTTTAGACTGTCATTCTCTGCTGGGGAGGGAACCCTGGGGCGCGAGGAAGGGTTTGACTGTCAGATGGAGTGGGAGAAGACGCCAGGAGGGAGAGCAGCCGGGGCAGCCACTGATGTGGCAGGCTGGTAATAAATTTTCCTGTTTCTGTGCAAAGTCGTCACAGCCTGCTAAACATTCAACTGCTGCCTCATTCATCAGTGATCCATAGTCCGGAGGTAGCCATGAGATTTAGCTTCCGTGATGCCCTCTAATGCTTTGCCCCAAAGTGCTCAAGACATGGAGGGTTTATATTAGGTAGAGCGTTCCCTTGGAGGTCAGCATTGCATTTGTGAAGATGAATAGGAACTGCAATGCCTTTCCTACCCCTCTTTGCTTGTGCCAGGAAAACGCTCGCTCACACACACACACACGCACACACACACACACTTCTCCCTCTTATTAACCTAGAATAAATTAACATGATTTGTAATGTACATAGCTTTTGAGAACAGGGATTCTGGGGCTGATTGACTGTATCACAATTGGTGTGAACAGCTGAGGTAACTTTAGCACTTTCTCCCCACACACAGTCACCCCGCATCACTCATTAACTGCGTTGAGCATCACCATTTACAGTGTGGGAAACAAGTGTAGGTGTTTATCTAAATTGAACGGCTATTCCAAGGAGCACTTGGCCGATATACTTAGAATCATACAAGACCCTCAGTCATTGCAACCACTAAGAGAGCAGCATGACTTGCTCTGCTCAGTTGATACCACAGATGCTCATATTCAGAGAGGTTCAAAGGAAGAAAACGACTTAAGCTTCAGAGGGGTGGTATGCTGGAGGGAACAGGTGCTCTTATGGTCAGAAGACAAGGACTGAAATCCTGCCTTGAACTTTCTTTCATACCTCAACCTGTGTAGCACTTGTTTCCCTTCTCTGACCCTCAGGGGGCTTATGTCTAAAATCTGGAAGGTAATTCTTACACAGGAGGTCTGGGTGAGGATTAATGAAAATCTGTGCCACTGTGGTCAACTTTTACTATAACAAAGGTTAGTTCGTTTCTATCCATCCCTCTCTTTTCCCTTGCCTCAAGAATAGTCAGAGAGGCTGAGGAGATCTGGCATGCGGTATTTGAAAGAAACTTAAAGGGCCCAGGAGGAAATGTTTTGAATACAGTAGAGTTATATTTGACTGTCTCTATTTAGCTTGAGTGATGTGAAATGTGTAGGGATTTAATTTGGTTTGGGGTTTTGGTATGATTAAACTAAACAACAGGAACAATGAAAGCAGCACTCAAATTGGATTGTTTCTAATGGTGAAAGAATTGTTCAGTTAAATGTGTAGTCACTCCTAAGGAAGATGTTAGAAGTCAATTAGAATTTGGAAATCTCCAAAATTGAAACTTTTAGGGAAAAAGTGGAACAGAGACAACTGCATCAGGATAAGGACTCAATGCTGTATTATGTTTTGCATATCCTTTCTCATGCAGCTTCTGATTTATATGAGATTTTTCTTGTATAGTCCCAGACATATGTTCATATTCATTTTTGATCATTGAAAATAATCATTTTGAATATCTCTGTGTTGATGAAGTCCTGCGAGCACAGAGGAAACAACGGTTATGAAAAAATAAAGGGACTATAAAGAACTTTAGGTCTCTACAAGGTCAGGTAGTTTCCTGTTAAATGTTTACCTTATGACATTTTGCTAGAGAAGCCTAACTGTTTGTTTGGCTTCTTCTGGTTGAATGAAATAAAATGTTTGCCAGCTTGCTACTGAAGCTTTTGCTGAGACAACAGTAATGACCATCCTGGGTACACACTTGAACACAAAATGTGTGTTTGCTAGCCTTGCTTGGTGGTTTTCCCCAGATAAGACCGTTATGAGCATATCCAGTGGACAGTCACGATGGAAGTCAACAGGCACTTGCTCCTGAATGCAATGACACGCAGAGGGATTTGTCAGAATCACCAAGGAATACAATCCATTTCTAGAAAAAGAAACCATTCACCAAGGGGTATTTGTATCCATGAGACTGCACTCAGATTAAGGGCTCTAGATTCTCCACAAACCCAATGATGGAATGCACACTGGATTTCAATGGCTTCTGAAGTTTGCTATTCTGAAACCACACCAACTTTCCCTAGATATAGAAAGGTGAAGCTGTCAGCCACTTAGTACGTCTCATGTATTTTCAGTGTAAAAAGAAGAAAGTGAACCGATGCGGAACATGCTGCTTGGGTAAAGCCAGGTGGTAGGCAGGTATTTATTTTCTCCTTATGTCAGATTACTTCAAAACACTGGACAACGTATCAGTCAGCAGAATTTATTACAGAGCTAATCTCTGAAACTGAAGGAATGGACATTTCTGATCCTGAGTCCCCACTTCTGTTACCTAGGAAGAGTTATAAGCGTCATTTTCACTGGTGACAGAGAAGCATCCAGTGTATGCTCGTAAGACTACAGAAACTAGAAAGATAAAATTGTAATGCTAAACTGTGATTGTTCCCTAACAGACAGACTCAGGAAATTGTCTCTTTAGATGACATCTCAGGCTCAATTTCACCCTGGAAATTCGGAAGGATATGCAACGTTTTCAAAACAAAATAAGGAAGGAATGTAAAGGAAATGTAGGGATAGCCCTGGTAATAATTCAGCATTTAGGAGAGTCAACCACACAAACAGGATTCCATGGTTGATTTTTAACTGAAATGATTACTGAAATTATACTACTAATATTAAAAATGACCCGATTTTTTTATGTAAAGAGAAACAACTGGTGAAAACAGGAAGCACTATATAATTTCCTTTACAGCTATTTATTTTATGTGCTTGGGTAATAAGTACTACCGAATATATATATATACATATATATATATATATATATATATATGTATATATATATTTTTGGATCTATCTATCTATAGATAGATAGATCCAAAAAATGTATACCATTATAAGAAAGAAAAAATCGTATTAAAATTATAATACTCAATATATACCAATAGCAAAAGATGAATACAAGTCACATGTGACTTCTACAATTATAAGAGGTGATCAAAGTGGTTACTATCACCGTAATTTTAATATAGTTTTCCTTTCTTAAAATGAGTATACATTTTTTGGCACCATGTGTGTGTGTGTGTGTGTGTGTGTGTGTGTGTATTTTATATATATATATATATATATATATATATATATATATATATATATCAAAAGAGAACACTTACATTGATAAAATTATTATCTCTAACTATATGATTAAAGATGACCTAATAAAGTTCACATTTACTCACTCTGCTATCACACTCCAGATTAAGAATTGCAGAGTACTGGAAAATACTGGTGCAGAACAATAAAGAAGAGAGTTCAAAAATATTTAAGTTAACCATATGTGTAATTATTTTCTTTAAACATACTTATTCCCTTACTCATAATAATAATTAGAATAATAAATTAACTTTACCTTTTCTTTTTTTAAGTTTTCTTCAGTGCTTTCTTCAGTAAGATATCAAAGAACCAATATGCTTGTTTGGATCTAAGGGGCAGTATTGATAACATACAAAGGAAAAACTTAAACCCTTCAACTTCCATTGTATATACATTTTATGTCTGTAACATAGATAGTTGTGGCACTATAAGTGATAGGATGAGGATACTGGATACAAAGATAAGTGAAAATTTACTAACAAATGGACCCTAGTTTTAAGAAGTTAATTTCTGGATAAAGTTTACACAAAGTACACATTGGAATTTGAAAAACTATACCTGAAATCCTGTCAGTAAACTTTGAAGACATGGTGAGAATAAAATAGTGCAGTAAGACCAAAGATAAGCAAAGATGTTCACAACTTTCAAACTTGATTGAACATGGAATCCATGTTCAATTAAATTAAATTAAAAATCATAGAACTAAATGTGAAACCTGGCAACATTACAAGGTGATTTATTAAAGGGATGAACACGCCAGTAAGAGAAGAAAATAGTGGGATCATCTGAGTCTGTATCAGATGTTCACATAAATGTAATTCAGAATAGCCCCATAGCTTCAATGACAGACATACTAGACAAGAAATAGTGGAAGTCTGCATGACATGATCTTTCTGTATGCCATCATTATCTCCCCCATGATTCCATTATAGCCCATATGAAGAAGTTTCAGAAATTTAGAAATTATTTGGTGTGGCAACTGGTTAAAGCACCATACACACATGTTTACAAATGTTAAGCTGCTCACCTGGGGGAAGCTTCTAGTAGTAAGCTTCAGAACTCAGACTCCAAACCTCCTCTGATCATTGCTTTTATCAAAGCTTTGAGCACCGAAGTCGCCCATAGAAATTCCGTACATTAAAAGAGGCCTGTATATTTGGATGAAGAACTGGAAAATTTTTAAGGGTCTTGGAAAACTTGAGGGTTATATCAGATCTAAGAAAGAAGAAATACTACAGCTCAGTCCTAAGAATCAAAACTTGTGAATAAGACTTGGAGGTTTCTACTGACAATAACCTCAGCATAAATCAGTTCCATGATAATTATTAAACATGTAAATGTAAACAGGCATCCTCAATAAAAGCAAGCATCAAAATACAGGTGGCGATGATCTTATTCAACTTTAAACTATTGAAAATTGTCCTGGGTGAATATTGCATTTTCTGAAGGCGATAGCTAATTCTCATCTTTTTAAATGAATTTATATTTTTGTTAGCCACATCACGATTCATTTAGTTGACAAAACTAATATCATCTGTAATTCCTTTGTCCCTCAGCCATGGGGCGACTACCTCTTCTTTCTTTCCCTGTAGCCCTTCTGCCTTACCCATTTTTCAATCTCTTCTGAGAAAGACACTTGCTCCAACAAGTTTCTCTAGTCCCTACATTTTCTGAGGCCATAAAGTACTTTTAAAAGTCTGCCGATCTCTCTAATAAATTGGGTGACAGAGGCAATATGGCATAGTAAGTAGAACAGAGAATCCATAACCAAACAAACTTTGGATGTTATATAATTATATGTGCTTCTTTACTTCTCTGGGAAAATGTCTATAACAATATGACCTATCTTTTAGGCTCTCTAGGAGTGCTAAATATGTTAAAATACATAACATGCTTAGAAAACTACTAGGTGTATAGAAACTTGTATATAAATGTTCTCCCATTATATTTATATATGTTTGCATATTATGTTGACATGTCTCCTAATTAAATGTAAGTTCCTAATGAGCACCTGGTACATAGTTTGTCTAAATGCAGGTTGGTGTAGTGTAAATAACTACATTTTGGAATTGGAAGACCTAGGGTCACGTGCTGTCTACCACTCATATTAAATATAGATTTGCTCAACCTGGTTATTTTACTCTCTGAACATGCTACCTGACTTTGAATGTGGAAACCATGCTCCCTTTACAGAGCTGTCACAATCCTTGCATTTTATATAAAAAAGTGTCTAGCAGAGTCCTTGTATGTAAAAGGCTTTAAATAAAGGTTATTTGAATCCCAATTGTAAGTGCTTAGTAAGTTTCATTAAATAAATCATATTTGCTTCTGGCTCCATTTTGTAGCAGAAAAAGGCAAATCACAAATAAACTCTTACTTGGGAGCTTTATACTAAAAGAAAAAAAAAAAATGATATATATATATATATATATATATATATATATAGCTTCATTGAATGTCCTGGCTATAGCATTCACTCAGTTCAGCCTCCCATACCTATCTGTATTTACCTCTTCAGTGCTATAAAATAAATATTGACATTTCAAAAATCCTAAAGCACTGTAAGATTCCTAACCATCAAGTAAATATTCTATTGCACAGTATATATTTATACCAGAAAAGAGACACATGCTTCAAATAATTTTTATAACCTCAGTTTATAAAAACAAGGGTTGTTTAATTAATATTCAATTAACCAGAACTTCTGTTTGACCTATTTTCAGAACTATACTTAACTTGCTGATGTCATCATGCCAGAGAGGTCAGTAGTATACAGTCACTCTTAAACTTACTATTATTGTTTTCCCTAAGAACAACTTATGAGACATTTTGAAAACCGATGAATATATCTTGTCTTGTAAATTTTAACATATCAGATATTCTAAGTGCTTAGCCAACATTTTCACAATATACCCGCATTATATTGCACAGCACATATGTAATATAATTTACTTAATCTTTTTTTATATCACTGAACATTAATGTTGTTTCTAGGTATTTGATATTATACATAATGCTTCTGTGGACATCCCTGTTTATAAGCCTTTTCCTGGATCTCTGACTATGCACTTGGGTAGACTTCTGGACGCAGAAATACTCAGTGAAATATGTGAACATTTTTTCAAAACCCATGATAACCCTACAGTTCCTCAACACCATTAGGGAAGAGTAAATGATTAATTGGTCCTTCACTACTCCTGAGCAAGAACATTTCTGTTTCAATTTGCGTATTCGATAGCTGAAAATTATTATCTCATTGTTTTAATTTCTATTCATGTAATTAATAAAATGAGTATTGACTGTCCTTGTTTTTCTATCATGATTTTCTTTCCATATCCATCCTCCTAGTATTTGACTGCTAATTGAGAAATATAATGCAGTTAACTTGTTTTAATACTCAGTTGGAAGACATTTAGAAAATTGAATTCATCAAAAGTTTCAATATTTCTTTCTTTTCTCATGTTTAGCCCAAAATGTTGTGTTTATATATATGCTTATAGCTTTATACATGTTTATACTTTTATATATCTAGATGTTTATATAGAAACACATTATATATATATATATATATATACCTATATACATTTAACACATACACATGCATGTGTATTTATATGTGTATGCAAATATACACTATATATGTTTGCAGAACATATAGAGACCATATAGAAAGCAAAGAAACAGGTTCTACTGAGGGATGTAAAGAAACATAAGGCAGATTCTCTGGCTTTAAATTAAAATAAAAACTAGAAAGAAATCACTAAAATGCAATGCAACACCATAAACTGTATAAGCTATACATGGAGAATGTTTTTAGTATATTAAAAATTTGATAAATTGCTTTTAATAGCACTTGTTTGAGATGAGGTGGGAGAATTGAGTTGAGAAAACATGCATCTGTGCGCGCGCGCGCACACACACACACACACACACACACACACACACACACACAACTGTCAAAAAAATATCCTGGCATTAGCCTTGATGTTTTTCTTGTCCTCACCACTAAGACCAACTGTACAATTAAATGAAAGATGAACAATGAAAACATGGGGACTCTTGTTCAAAACTTAAGAAATTTAAGATTATCACAGCAAACTTTAAAACAGCATGGGGCCTTTATGAATGTGGCACCTTGTGAGACTATGCAGGTTGTATATTCTTGAAGCAGACCTACTCACCACTATCAATCCAATAAATCAGATTCAACTCATCTTTCTTTATTGATAATCTTCAAATCATCCATTAAGCTCTATCTCAAATTCTTCCATATTCCTAGAGTCTGCAACATTCCACCATCATTGCTGGCCTGAATTTTTGCTAATTAGGCAAGTAGGATGACTGGCAATTAACATGAGTGCTTAAATTTCATGTTATTGTGATGCTATTAAACTATATTTTCAGAGGGTGAAAGGTAGTAGGGGACATTTTAGTAGTTTTTGTACTTCAGGTATAGGAACAGAGAAATTAGAACATGAGCCCAATGTAAGGAAGGAGTTGGTCTGGTTGGGACAATTGTCCACACTTTATAAGTCTTCATAGATAATCAAAATATATTGGTTGAACACATGATGGTTGATTATTACTCTGCAACATGAATTACAGGATGGAAAAGTAATGGTAATGTTGCAGTTAAAATCCAGAAATATATAATGAATACCTTTAACTTGATATAAGAATAGAAAAAGGAAAGGAACATATATTGTAGATACTTAGAGAAATAATGAGCCATAATATAATGAAGCTTAGAATGAATCGGTTTCTAAGTGTGATCCTAGGGGGGAAATGGCATTGTCATTAGTAAGGAGAGAAAATAAAAGAATAATATCTGGTTAGGAAACCTAGTAGATTCAGATTGGAACATGCTGATACCAGGATGTTAGATAGAGATTGTGACAAATTATAGAGGAGTCGCCTAGCAAGATGAGACTTCAGTTTGGGAAATAGTTTTGGGTAGGGGACATAATTTCATGAGTCATCTACAGATAGTAATACTAATTATAGAAGCTTTTACAGCCCCTAGATGACAAGAGAAAAACATTTCTATAGGACAAATGATAAAGACATACTAGGGGACTAGAAAGTGAAAGAGAGGAAGGGATGGGAGGAGGCGAGAGAGGGGAAAGATGGTACTTAAAATAAATCAGAAGAGATGAATGGGAACACTAGTAAATCTTAATTTTACATGATTTTAAAAGGTCATTTTAGTAATCTGAACTTTATATTACTGATTACTAAATAGAACTTTTCTCATATTTGCACAAGCTGGCAATATAAAAGTATGGAAACTCAATGATAACTTTATTCACAATGGAAAAAAAAGTCTAACTAAAACAGATCAAATTAAGTATTATTATGGTAGAGATTTGCATATTGTATAATGTGAAAATTGACAAATGAAATCTTACACTTTCTTTTAATGTCTGAGAAGCTTGATCTTCATTTAAGAATGTATGATTAGCTACACTCTACTATTTCCTTCCTTATTCGGAGTTGCTCTATTAAAAAGATTTCTAAATTGCACAGATGTATAATTATTCATGAAGGAAATTAAAGACTGTATTGAAAGAAAGAAATTGAAATGCATATTCGATCACCTTCTCTTACCCTTAATGTGGGCATATATGTGTTTGAGTGCACAGTAATAAGGGGAGCTGTTATATATTAAAGATTGTTTTTACTGCTAACCTGAAAGCAGACTTGGATCATCACAGCAAGCCTGATGATGTTTTACTCAGAGAAAAAAATATAGAGGCCACGAACCCCATCAAGAACAGAACAAGCTAAAAAGAGAACAGTGTCTCTGAAGTATTGTCTAGAAAGTGTGTTCAAAATAAATTTCATATTGCCAGTGTTAATTTGGGACTCTAGGAAGATTGGTTAGATCAAAAGGGATTTCATTTACCTATATCTTAGGATGTCTTATGTTATTTTTCTTTCCCTTTTTTTGTTTTTTGTTTTTTACTCTAGGTCAATTGTGTATGGTGGGCTGAAGTAATTTGTCTGTAGGGCTGTTGCACTGTATACATACAGCCTTTTCGGTCACCACAGAATGTAAGAATTCCATGACAGGCTCAGGAGAACAGTGAAATGTCAGGTTTTAAATTCATTGCCCTGCTCAGTATTTGGCCCTCAAGAGTGGCACCATTATACTACAGAGAGGGTTAGCTTATTCTCAGAATACTCAGTCCTACTGAAACATATATTTAGGCCTCAAGCATTGTCAGAAAGGAACTGTCATTGCCCTGCTTTGCCGATCTAAAAATACCTCATGCTTCTAGTATTCACATATCATACTTGGCAGCTTAACATATATTGTCCCTCGCTACAATATATGTTCTGTCAATCATTACTAACTAGTCATTACTGACATTGATGATTTTCTCATTACGTTCTTTAAGCCAGAATTTTTTTCTTTCTAAAGTCCCATCCATCTTTCTAGAACATTTCTACTATATTTTAAACTTTACTCCTCACATAAC
Organism: Hipposideros armiger; assembly: GCF_001890085.2. Taxonomy (NCBI): domain Eukaryota; kingdom Metazoa; phylum Chordata; class Mammalia; order Chiroptera; family Hipposideridae; genus Hipposideros; species Hipposideros armiger. Next base: position 630,105 of record NW_017731933.1, read on the forward strand.
ACGAATACAATGATGATATCACTTTTGTATTAAAAAAATGCTGAACCCATTTAGTTAACTGATTTCTGAATTTCCCTTAGAACTTTATTGACTATATTGTACAATAGAGATCTTTACTGTAAAATCCTATGCCAGCCCCTGGCCCCCAGAGAAGTTGAAAACAAATAGGGAGGCTTTCACTAGAGACCAATTCGGGTCCAGTTTTGGCACTACCACTTATTTGGTGTGTTGACATTGATAAGCACTGACTCTCAGTTTGCTCATGTTTGGGGATATCATTGCGCATTTCTTGTGTTGAAGTTGCGGTGATTACATATATTGAAGGAGATAATTTATGTAATTCATCTACTACAGTATCTCGTGCACTGTGTACACTCAGTAAATAACAGTGATAAAAATCAACACAACTTCTCAGTACCTATTATGATTTTACCAAGGTATGTACATATGAATGGCCTCTTTCTAAATGTTACCAAGGTAAATGTTAGTGCACCAAAGAAGAGAACATATTGCGGAATCAAATCAGGGTAAGATATGGAGATAACAATATGGCTCATCTGTTGACACCTTGGGCCTTTGCGATTGCCTACTTCTCTGAAGTGAAAGGCAGGGCTAACGAAGGGATCTGCTGCCGTCCACAATCTGTTCAGAGGAGATATAAAGTTTCTCTATCTCAGAGTTCCAGAGAACAAAAATCAGAGCCCAGAGATAAAGGGGATTGGTTTGCCAATCACAGAACCTGTCGAGCGCAACAGTGAGTATGTGAAACAGAGAAAAACTCAGAAAAGACACCCAAGCAAAAAGAAGCCCTTCATCTGTTGGGTGTGTTTTCTGCAACGTTGTCACTTTTTTACATTTAAATTCATTTTTGTGAACTTAATCATTTTAGGACATGATCAGTGTTGCTTCTACCAAGTTCTGACCGATTTTATATGAAATCAGAACACCTATACTTCGGGATGTGGAAGGAAAGATGAATACGCATGGACACTGTGTAAAAGGAATCAAACAATATTACCCCATTTTTAGAAAGTTGAGAAGGTGCTGCCAAGACCACAGGAGTCATGTAAACATGCAAACTTTTATGAAAATTACAACACAAATATCACTGAGTGCGTTTGTATTGGAGGGTTGCACATGGAAGATGAAAATAAACATTTTCTATTATAGTTTTAAGTTCCCAGAGCAATGTCACACTACTCTATAAATTGTTCTGTGTTTAAATTTAAAACAGAAATCTCAAATGGACAAATGGCTTTTCCTGGTAATTGTACTATATTTCCCAACTAAATTTTCCAAGATGACCATTTCTCAACTTCTTGTCTCTACTCTATCCTACAACATTTTTTTCTCTTCTTACTGTTAATGAGTGACTTTATACAATTCCAGTGACAAAATAGAAATAACCACAAAATAACTATTTCCTTCTTATTAGAAAATCTAGCAAACTACTTGCATCTAATATATTATACTCATATTCTCAATCTTTCTTTATAATAAAATGATAGGTCTACTCTCCCTAACGCCAACCATTTCACTCTTGCTCTTGATCCAATATGCTATTGTCCTTGATTTTTCACTTTCAATCTCCTAACCCATCAGCAAGTCCATGTTCTGAACCTGACTGGCCTGCTTTTCATTCTCTTCACTGGTCTAAGCCAACATCCTCTCTCACCAGATGCCAGCAACAGCCTCCCAAGCTATCTCCTGTTTCTCTTTCTCTCTCTCTCTCTCTCTCTCTCTCTCTCTCTCTCTCTCTCTCTCACACACACACACACACACACACACACACACACACACACACGCAGACTGGCTATTGCATCAGAATAAAATCCTTTTATTTTGGCAATTGAACATGTCACTGACCCATCTTCTTGTTTTCTATATATGAAAACTAAAGGGAGATGTAAATATCCACCTTCTTTCACTTACACAATAACTGCAGTCAGCCGTCCCTTGAAGGGAGAGGTAGATTGGGGAGACTAATTTACCCTACTGTATAGCAACCTAATGTTTTTAACATTCATTAACTAACTTTATTTTTCATAAATATGAACAAACTATCAAGGATCAGGAAGCATTTGAAGAAAACTGAAAACAGAAATGAGGAAATCTAACATGTGTAATAAATAGTAACCTTGGAAATAAATAGAAACCGCTCCGGGATAGAAAAGAATACATTTATAATTTTTTTTAAATACAGTAGATGGGCTAGATAATAGACTAGCCATATCCAAACCAAACAAACAAGCAAACCAAACAAAGACATATTGCTATCAATAGAGAAAGTCTGAGAACTTATTACATTAAAGACGTGAATATAAAGAGACAGACTATATGAGTAGAAAGGTTAATAGTTGGTATATCAAATTCCACTATCTAACTAGACGCTCCAAAAAACAGAGAAATTAAAAATAAATTTGAAAGGTGATGAAAATAAATGAAATTACCCTGTGATTCAGAAAAAATATATAAATCTTTAAGTTGAAATAACCCACTGAATGCTAAATGGCAAAAAAAAATGCAGATGAAAATTTTAGTGAAATTTTAAAATGCCAGAAATAAATAGAACATTCTAAGTGCTTCCATATAGAAAAAAATAAATTTTCTATTAAGGAATGAAAAATGGAGTGACATTAGATTTCTTCTCACCAGTAGTATAAACTAGAAGACATAAAGTCTAATATGAACAGATGCTTGAATCTAGCATTCTATAGGTTGCCATATTATCAATCAAAGATAATGGCAAGATAAATATATTTGAATGTGAGAAATTCTGCAGAAATTTTGTCTATACTGTATCTTATATATATATATTAATATATGTGTTTATACAAATATATTAAAAACATAAAATTATATATGCATTAAATTAGTTTGAGATCATACATAATAAATGAGAAAGAATGAAAAATTGATGAATAAACAAAAAGAAACTGACACAAGAAATTAAGAAACACTGGCCTCCTATAACTCAACAAAAAAAAAACAAACAATGCAATTAAAAATTGAGCAGAGGACCTGAGCAGACATTTCTCCAAAGAGGACATACTAATGACCAACGGACATATCAAAAGATGCTCAATATCATTCATCATTAGAGAAATGCAAATCAAAACCACAATGTGATACCACCTCACACCTCTCAGGATGGCTATTATCAACAAGGCAAATAATAGCAAGTGTTGGAGAGGCTGTGGAGAAAAAGGAAGCCTCAGGCCGGCTGAGTGGTGCATTAGTTAAGAGCTGGCTTGGGACACCAGAGGGCCCTGGTTTGGATCCCACATATGAGGGCCAATGACACTGCCCTCTGCAGCTAGGATGCTGAACAGCAGCTCAACCTGGAGCTGGGCTGCATGAGTCGCAGGCGACGGCCTAGGCTGCAGCCTCTGCTGCAGTGGGTTGCCATGGGCTACCATGTGTCGCCAGCAGCCAGCGTGAGCAGCCAGCAGCCGCTGTGAGCAGCCGTCCAGAAGTCAGCAACTGATCTGCCTCGCCTGGGAAGAGCGCAATGATGGTGCCAACTTGGGCCAGTGAAGTGACATCCTCCATGGCTAGACTGAGGAGCAGAGGGAGAGCAACTTGTCTGTTCCCCTTCCCCGAATTCCCCAATAAAAATCTTTAAAAAAAAAAAAAGCAAAAAGAACCCTCATACACTGCTGTTGGAAATGCAGATTGGTGCAGCCGCTATGCAAAGCAGCGTGGAGGTTCCTCAAAAAATTAAAAATGGGGGTGCTGGCCTAGTGGCGCGTTGGTTAGGAGTTGGCTTGGGACGCCAGCTCTGAGCAGCAGGGCTGGATTTGGATCCCACATGAGGGCCAGTGATTCTGCGCCCTCTGCAGCTAAGATGGTGAACAACAGCTCGACCTGGAGATGGGATGCCGTGAGTCACCAGCGAGGATGAAGACTGCAGTGGGGCTGGCTGGCAGCTGGCTTGCGCTTTCATGAGCTGCCATGAGCTGCTGTGAGCAGCTGTCCAATGGCAAACAACTGCCCCTCCCAAGAAGAGCGCAATAATAATACCAACATGGGTCAGTGAAGCGACATCCTCCACAACTAGACTGAAGAACAAAAGGACAGCAACTTGCCTGTTCCCTTCTCCCAATTCCCTAATAAAAATCTTGAAAAAAAATGTTTTTTAATGGAATTACCATATGACCCAGCAATCTCTTTCCTGGGTATATACCCAGAAAAATCTGAAAACATTTATCTGTAAAGATATATGTGCTCCAATGTTCATTGCAGCTTTATTTACAGTGGCCAAGACATGGAAACAACCAAAGTGTCCTTTG
>NW_017731933.1:634414-655090 GCF_001890085.2 Hipposideros armiger
TTTTTTTTTTTTAGCTGAGCCATCCTGCCACCTGTTGGCAGCTCAGTGGCAACTCAGCTCGGGCCGGACTCGAACCGCTATTGCTCAGAGCTCAAACCTTTGAGAGAGCTCTTAACCAATGGAGTCACTCAGCTGGCCCGAAATTGTGGTATATACAAATACTACTCTGCCATCAGAAAAGATGAGATAGTACATGGATGCATCTTGAGATTATAATACTAAGCAAAATAAGTCAGACAGAAAACTAGAGAACCATATGGTTTCACTGATATGTGTTATATAAAACTGAAAACAAAGGAACACAAATGAAGAAACAAAAACTCATAGACACAAACAATAGTTTGGTGGTTACCAGAGGGTAGGGGAGGGGGGTGGTAGATGAGGATAAAAGAAATCTAATATATGGCGATGGAAGGAGAACTGACTCTGTTTGGTGAACACACAATGTGATATATAGATGATGTAGTACAGAATTGTACACCTGCAATCTATGTAACTTTACTATCAATTGTCACCTCAATAAACTAATTAAAAAAAGAAAGAAAGAAAGAAAAAAATAAATAAATACTGGCCACAGAGGAGATCCAGACAAAGGAATAATTAAGTTGATCTTTCTTCATTGTAAGATTACTTTTGGGCCTCCCTATACTAGTTAAGTTAGATTCTGCAGTTTAGATGCCTAGGAATTTGGATATTTTAAAAACACTTCCATTAATTTATTCTTATGATTAAATAAGTTTGGGAAATGACCCCTAGAACTGACACTTGGAAGATTGTTTTGAGCAAGAATTTCAACAATACAGTGTTCCACAAATGGACTGAAACTATTTAGTGATTTTTCTTCTTTAACAAACTCACAAAGCATAGGAAAATAATTAGAAACTAAGTCAGTGTAATACCAAGTAATTTATAACACAAAATAATAATATGACTAACAGAACTGGAGAGGCAAGATGGAAGGTGGATACATATATAGATTTCTTTATCTTCATAAAGGACAAGTCACCAATAGGTAGCAAGTAGATTTGGGGGGGAGAATTATATACATATATATATTTTTTATTTAAGACATAAAAGCATTGACAAGAAGAACTAAAGGTGATGAGTGGAAGGGGCCAAGAGGAAATAGATGGTTTAAGTGTATGAAATTTCTTTTTTTTTTTTTGAAATTTCTTATTTTTTAATGGTAGGAAGTTGACAGATAAAACAATATGTTTAATTTGTGAGTACAGAAATATATTTATAATGATATTATCTACCAGAAGAATTAAAAATAGGAATTCCTTTGGGAAGAGGGCTCAGAAGAAAAACTTTTCTTCCTATTTAAACATTTTGAATTGTTGAAAATGTTTAACCATGAGAATATTTATATTTTCTATAATAAAGCAACATAATATCCTTTGAAATTAACATTGGAAGAAAATAAGTGTAATGCTCAGATTGCTAAAATATGAATTTACCTTATTCTATTTCCCTGTTTTCATGTATTGCTCAATCAGTAAATAACATTTTATAATTAAAAAATAAACTTAAAAAAATTTGTCAATTATAATTGACATTCAATATTATATTAGTTTCAAGTGTACAGCATAGTGGTTAGGCATTTATGCAATGATCTGCTGATAAGTATAGCACCCACCTGGTACCATATGTAGTTATTACAATATTGCTGACTATATTCCTTATGCTTGTGACTATTTCGTAGTCACAGGTTTGTACTTAAATTAATCCCTTCACCCAGCTCCCTAGCCCTTCTCCCGTCTGGCGACCATCAGTTTTTTATCTGTATCTATGACTCTGTTTCTTTTTGTTCATTTATTACAAACAAAAACAAAAACAAAACTTTATAATGCTTGGTTAGTTATTACAATGACTTAAGATAAAGTATTGCTTTACATATATTCCATGAAACACAGTACTTAGTAGCTCTGTGCATAAAATTGTTGCTTAAATGAAAAATAATCAATATGATATGTTATCAATACAAACATAATATAATGTACCAAATAGTTCCTTTTCAAAATCTCAACAGATATTTTGTAATTTAAAAAGAAATGTGTTACATTCATAAGAAAACATTCAAAATTTTTTGAAAGAACCTAAAAGGAAGATATGTTTTATTGTTTTGTTGTAAAATTAAATATGTCAATTCTCAGGTAAATATTTTAAGAACTTTACAAAACTACAACCAAAATTTGAACAGAATTTTTTAACTTGGAAGATGTCAATTTTATTTCAAAATTGATTCACTGGAGGTACAAAGACAATTTTGAAACAGGGAAGTCATACTGGATTGATCTATCAACTTCAAATAGATTTTGAATATAAATTTTTAAATATAAGTTATATAAAAGGAAAGATGATTCAATGCAATGGAAAACAATGTAGAAACAGATATCAGAAAATACAAATATTTAATATGTAACAAAGTGACTATAAAAATTAGAAAAGATAAGAATGGATTATTCAATTAACAGCAGAGAGTCAATTGACTAATCATTTGCAACAAAAAATAAATCCTGATTCTGATCTGACACATATGACAACACATTCCAGGAGTAAATGCTTAAAGATTAGAGTGTTTAGACATCTTTTCATGAAAACACAGCACTGAGTTGATTTATCCATGACAAATTTGTTGAATGATAAAAAAAAAAGAACACCCAACAATTCTGAGAAAAAAATTAGTGAAATGTCTATTACATCTTTGAATGTGGAAGATATTTTTAAGCATGACTCAAAATGCAGATACAATAGAGTGTTCATGGAAGAGGAAAAAAACAAAACAAAACACCAGCGTGAACAAGAGTAAATAGATCAGAATGAGCAAGGTAGAGAATAGCAGGAGCTAAGATCACAGATGTTTATTGACTAGTTTGAAGTGAAACCTAAGTGGAATAATGGTGTGTTTGTGGTGTCCGTAAGTGCCTGTGCGTGCATGTGGGTGATTGTGTATATAAGCCATTGATCTGCAAACCAAGGCTGTCCTGGCATATTAGGCCTGCCACCTGTTTTGGGGGGCATGTGAGCTACGGATGCCATTTTCTTTTTTTAAATGATTTTTTAAACAGTAAAGAAAAATCAAACTAACAAGGCTAGCAAAATGGGATTATATGAAATTCACACTTTGAGGTCCATAAATAAAATATATTGGAACACATTCATGCCAATTTGATAATAGTTTGTGGCTGCTTTCATGTTACCACAACAGAATAGGGCAGCTTGACAAAGACCATATGGCCCACGAGGCTGAAAACATTTAGTATCATGTCCTTTATAAAAAAATGGACTGAAGCCTCGGGTAGACATATCTTTTCTGGGATTTTCAATCAATACCACATTCCATCAATTTGATAGCCAAATCTTCACCACTTTTCATATATCAATATTATTCTAAACTTTATATGAATTCTGGATATGCATATTTTTTTGTGATGACAACACAGTTTGCTTTGGGGATTTTGCAATATACAAGTGTAATTATAGTTGAGTATTAGAAAAATATATACATGTAGAAAATCAGTGTACATGCTTTTGAGATATATAATCGCCCACAAGTGCTACATTTTGGACCATACTGAATTTCTGAGAACAAGGCTTTATTTTCCATTTTAATTAAATATTTAATTACATTTCCAGTATTCTGTCAGCAGAAACAAATCTATAAATGTGGTGTGGAGTAAAAAATTATGAAAGCTGGTTTTTAATATCCCATCACAAACAGAGCATGTTATAGACAATCTGTTCTTGGAGGGTATATCGCTACTATGCCTCAGAAGAATGTTAATTCTGTGAAAATGTTCAACTACAGTGCAGAACTTTTTCATCTTCAGCTATTATCAGTTAAAGCCCAATATTTTGAAAGTATATCATATTCACGATAATACCCTGCCCCTCAGGCTTTTCATTTCCAGAACAAGAGAATTCTAAAAATAAATAGATAGTGTATGTGAAGTACAGAATATGCTGCCAAGCAAATAATACTTGCCTAGGCGCAAAGTCATATCTACGAAATTATACAAACACTTAAAATTTTTATTTTATTTTCAGTCGTCAATATGTCTAGAGCAATTTGCTACCTGCTACGGAAAATAAATGGTATCTGCCCACAAAACGCTTATAAAGACAAATGAGATACAGGCTTGTAATTGTGAAAATAGAAATAAAGAAAGCCTTATATCTGATGAGAGACGTTAATGTAGAACAGTATATGTCATAGAATGGTTTTCGCTCATCAATTCACCTTGGGTGGGGGTGGGGGGCGGGCACACCTTGGTATATTAACTGGATTTCAGAATCTGTCCTTAGGCCCGCATATGCAGAAATCTTATTCAATGATGAACTATGAACAAGTTCATTGCTCAAGACCAAACTGCCATTAACCAAGCTCACAAGAGTGATGTATGAAATCTAAACAGTGATGGGTTAGTCTGTGCAGAGCCAAGGAGGCTAAAATAGTGAGTTCTTACAGAAGTGTCTTCTCTCTATCGAGAAAGGAAGAAATCAAACATGATGTAAAGATAGCTTCGTGAGAACAGGAAAGCAAAGGAAGTTAATATCATTCAAATATTTAACGGCAGCAAGCCAAGATGACCAAGTTCATATTTCTCCAAAATACATCTGGTAACATCTGGCCAGGGCAAATCTTTCATGGATGGATAATGCCTATATTTGCTTCTTATTCTTTGTTTCTGTGCCTGGTAAATACAACATTCTAAAAGATATAATCTTTATTTTTAAAATTTAGTAAGTGTAATATGGTTACAGTTACATTTTGCTGGACTGAGGGTTATTCTAGCCTCCTTCTTAGGAGTACGTCGACAGAACCTCCATGCACTTACATAAATAAATAATGAAACAGTTTATATCCTCCATTTAACCACATATGGTGGAAAGCTGTGTATACTTTAAAAAAAACAAAAACTTTCTAACATTTCTTTAGGTTATTCTTATTAGGCTTTTCTACCCTCAGTCTGCCAAATGAATCTCTTACAAAGATTCATTTACCACTCATTCCCATGGGCATATTTAATCCTTATTTGAATTTTCAGCAACACTGACCATGCCAAATAACAAACAAAAAACAAACAAATAAAAACCCTTTCTTAAGCAAAACAAAAACAGTTTTTCTTAAGTTCTGAGACAAAGTGCATTTATTTCTGTTTTTACTCCCATCGCTCCAGTTGCTTCTTCCCAAACTCCTTTGAAGACTTACTCTTCCCTGTGTTTAAATGTTGGAATTCTTCACTTTTCTCTCCTTTCTTTCTTACTCAGTACTCAAAGCTAGGCAATCTTGTCAGAGACCAGGTCTTCACAAAATTGCCTATTTCAATGACTTCCACATGTGTATGTCTAGCCAATGCCTCTGCTCTGACTTTTACATCCAACTGTCTACTTGAATTTCTCCTTGGATATCTTTAAGGCACCAAAACCCTAGCATTCAAGAACTAAAACAATGATCTCCTTAAACCAACTCTGGCTTTCCTCTATAATTTCCTATTTCAGTGAATGGCGCAATAATTGATCCAGTCAGACGTTTCAAGAAACTAGGGATCACCTTTTATTTCTACCTCATCTCAACCCCCACAAACATCTGCTGTATCATCATCCAATATCATTTAACTTCACTAGTAGCATTTTAATTCCATTCACTGCTTTCTCTTCCAACAGGCGTGTTTCTTGTTCAATTTGGCATCATCTCTCCCCTAAATTACAGAAATAGTTTCTTAGCTTGTTTCTGCACATTAACCATCATGTCCATCCAAACCATTCTACTCATTACATCAGAGTTATTTTTAAATATAAGCCTGATGCTTATTTATCACCTCATTAACATCCTGATTGATTCAACTGTTTTTAGAATAAAGACGGGAGTCCTTACTTTGACATTCAAGGCCAAGAATCATCATTTAGTTATTGTTTGTTTAGAATCTGAAATGTGCCCAGGGCAGTAAAAGCTGAACGATTATTTATAATTGCTCAATAAACATAAAAATCTGTCTGAATAATATACCTCCTGAAAACATGATGATCTATTGTACCTACAATGATGGGGTATTCAGTTTTAGAAAATGGAATTTAAAATGACTTCATAGAAAAGTTGACCTAATATAAGAATTTTATTATGAAAATAAGTTAGAGAGGACATTTTATTCGAAAGGGGAGCATGAGAAAAAGTACAGTTAGCATTGTAAAACGTTTTGTTTGGATCAAAACTGAGCATGACACCTAAAACATCACATCTCTAGGGTGCTCATCTACTATTTTCATGCTTGTCACCAAAGCACTCTCCCTGAAGCATTTTTTTTCTGCTTTATAACAATACAACAAAACTCCTCTGTAGTCATTGATTTAGATCCCAGAAAAGGGGGCAAAATACAAAGTCTTTACTTCATTCTCTTAGAGGGCAAATCAAGAAGATTCCCAGGGAGACTAAAATCAATTCTGAACTTTCAATATGTATATTCTTGTGTAGGAATACCTATAAGAATTGTTATGTTACTTATTAAAGTAGATAAAATTACTTGAGTATATATTTGACTAAGACAATGTCAAAATGACAACTAAATATCTCTGGTAGTTGTAGGAAATATCCTACAGTCTAAAAATATGTGTGCTGTATTAAGTATGCTCTGTATTTCTTGCTTATGTAAGGGAAGTGATATCTCAAGAGAAAAGAACGTGATTCTCATAAAAATTGAATGTGTATTTAAGACATTTACTGAAATTTCCATGTTTCAGGCACCATTCATATTTGGAGAAAAAATGATTTGAAAAAGATTTTTAGTATTATTTGAATTTTGCTCTTTATTTTTAGAAGTTAAGGTTTGACTTCCCTAAAAAGGTACAATGACAAATGAAAGTGATTCTGAATTACTTATAAGTCTGGAGATAATAAAAATTTAAAATGAAGTCACTGGAATCAGTGTTATTTAAAGAAACACTGACCCACGATATCCCCACAAGAGACATACTGATTTGCACCTTCTCCAATGTGTGTGTGTGTGTGTGTGTGTGTGTGTGTGTGTGTGTGTACGCACGTGGTGCATGTGTTTATTTATTAAGTGCTTAATAAGGAGTTGACATGTATTATTTGGGGGCAATAAATAATACTAAAGAATCACCTTAGATCACCCTATCTCCAAGAATGAATATGTGAAATTAGTGAATTCATTCTCAAAATGACCATTTATTGTCAATGCTTTGATATTTTTTCCCACAAAGATTTTTTACATGAACAGAATATGTTTTCCATACCTAGAAAATCATAATCATTTGGAACTACTTCCACAGTATTTAGAGATTTTTAAAATATATTTTATCTGAACAACATGATTACAGATGCCAAATAAGCTTTTGAAAACAAAACAAAAGAAAAAAATGTGTGATCTCAACTTTGAGGAATAATGCTAGAACTTTATTAACATTTGTTACTTATAGCAAGTCATTATCTTTTAAAAATAAATTCATCTAAAAATAGAAAACTTTAATAATTTGTCAAATTTCACATGTTCATCCTTACTTATAAACATTTATAGTGTACATATATGAACTTGTAACTTGTGAAGTATAATACTGCTCCTATTGCAAAGACAATCTACATGGGATGTGGGGTAGCTGACAGTTTGAATGCAGAAGAATAATGTTACTAGAGTCCTTGCTTCAATGTTTTGAGAATGCTCTCACTGGGCCCACTACTCCCTGAGCCCCGCCTCCTTGAGTCTCTGTCTTACTGGGCCCTCTCTGCAGTTCCAAGAACAGCTTATATTAATGCACTGACAGTTATGTCCTTGGTAAGTTCTGCATTGCAGCTCACAAATAGGACTTAACATTTTAGACTGATGACAAACTAATTTAGAATGTCTTTGAAACCTTCATTTTTTTCTAGGACATTAGGGAAGGGAATTATTATTTTCAATGCCTCTTAGTATCTAATTCTGTTTATATATATATATATATATATATATATATATATATATATATATATATTGATTGGCTAATATCTTGGTTAATTTTATTTATAGATACCATCCACATCAAAAATAGGTAAGGCTTCTATTTCATCATTTCCTCAGTTTAGAGTTACACATTTTCAACATAGATATTACAAACAAGCCTTAGTGTACAACATGGATATTTAAATTCACACCTATCAAATTATTTTTACATACCAAACCTTAAGGGAACCAAACATTCCTTTGTAAATACATGATTATAACTGTATTTTTGAGACCTAAAATTAGACTGTCACTTTGTTTTATGCAGCCAAGTATATTTGTGATATGCTTTCCCCAAATGCTGCTAACAGTAAGGAAAGTTGTTTATGGTGAGAGCTAAAATATTTTTAGATTACTTATTTAAGTCAATAGATACCCTGCTGCTTAATGTTCCATTTTAGAGAATGTATACCACTGTGGTTATACAAAAATGCCAACGACAGAATATTCACAACATGCTTCTGATACTTAAGAGATGGTAAGAGTAGAGGTTGTCCACATGTGCCAGATAGGCACAAAGCTAACACACTCCCTGAGTCTGTGAGGTCTGTCAAGTCCAATGGTGACTGTGCAACAAGCATTTCAAAACGTTTGCAAGGGAAGGCTCTGTGCTAAGTCCTGCCTCTAATTTTAAGATACAAGGAAGAGCAGCCCATAGTTTCTGCTTGTAAGCCATCTATGGTGTGTTGGAGAAGAGAGAGAGAAAACAAGGTGGGGGTTTAATGCTAGCTGTGTAATAAGTATTGCTGTGTAGGGATAAAATCAGGATGAGAACTCTTCCAAAAAGGGCATCTAAACTAGTCCATGAGCCATGGAAGTACATCCCAGAGAAGATGTACTATGCTGATATCTGAAGGGTGGATAAGAGCTAATCATGTGATAAGTGCATGAGACAGCCAGAACCTTCCAAGGCAATCAACAACATTTAAGTTTTTAGCTGTATAACAAGAAAGCAAAAGACACAAATCCTTGCACACGTAGCTGCAAAGACAAAGGCTAAGCATAAGTACATAAGACTGAGTCATCTCACAGTCATTTTTGCTTAACATTAGACAACATTAAAAATGTTATGGAGAGGGCAGTAGAGTAGGAGTAGGAGCACAAATTCAGCAAGTTGGAGCCTCCGTCTGAGTAAGAACCATTCAGAAATTGTGCCAATGAGCCATGGGGAGGGATGCATTGAAGCATCAGATTATCTGTTTTGTTGCCAAATGGAGACATATCTGGTGACAGTAAACTATTCAACTGTTGATCATTTGGTCAGGAGAGAAGTTCGTCTGATCTCGAATGTCTACTTTTCATGTAGAGGTTATCCTTCAACAACCCAGGACATATGTACTCCTCTAACATGGAAGGAGGAGCCCTGGACTTTTCTAGAGTTGCAGATGAGACGAAAGGGAAGAATAGATAGATAGATAGATAGATAGATAGATAGATAGATAGATAGATAGATAGATAGATAGATGATATAGATATAGATATAGATATAGATATAGATATCCTGGATCAAAAGAGTCTACAGCATAAAGTAGAGAATCTTGCTTGTAAAGTGGGAACAGCAGTAGGGTGAACCAAGGTTTTTAATGGAATTTCTAAGAATCTTTGTGAATCGATTTCCACTTCATATTGATTACAAAGTCTGGCTCAGAAATGGAGATAGCACAGATTAAGCCATAAGACATTGGCTTCCCTGGGTCAAGTTTCCATAGGTCCCAAGTTGATAAAAAGTATGTATCAATATTTACTCTGTGACCTGGAATAGACAATTAAGAGAGAAAAAGAGCTGGCATGTCTCCCAGAAGGTGGAATGACTGGGCAGAAATCACCTATCAGAAAGATGTGGTACAAACAGTACATACTAAGGATCAATAATGTACAACAGCTACATCTCAGAGCGGTAGTTATATGAGAGACTCAAAACTGAACCTGGTCAACTGTAACGGTGCATGGTGTAGGCCAAGATAGAAAGACAAACACCATATAGCAAAAAAAAAAAAAGACAAGACAATTTAGAGTTAAGTTACCACTTCAGAGTGGTATCTAATATGTGAATGCTTATTTGATACACTTACTGAATTATATCTAAGAACATTCACATGTCAGCTACCACTATGTTATAGAGAACGGGACAGAGCTGAATGGATAATGAAACAACTGAATAGAGAAATCATGGAAGGTTGCTAGGGATTATTGAGTATGCCCAGTATGCCCCAGAGACAATGAGTTTGTATTCCGCCAGCAGAATGGTAAACAGTTTGACTAATCAACATGTAGGTGTTTCGCCCATTTGGTGTGGTAAAAAGACAGAGAACAAAGAAGATGGCATTAATAAAATTATAAATGAATGAGGTCTTTGCTCCCTGAGGAGGAAGCACTAATAGAGGGGAAATGATTACATCAAAGGTCTGATAGTTTGGAGAAGACGGAAATGTGGAAGGACCAAGAGTGGTACAAGTATAAAGAAAAGATAGTGAACTCTGCCCATTTACTTGTGATTTTCCGGAACTGGAAATTCTTTCCATCAACAGAAGCTCAATACTACATAGTTGCAGTCAGAGTGAGATTGTGACAGGAGCATAAAAAGAGATGTAGAGACAGAGATTTCCATTTTTCAAATTTTAGTTAACAGGGTTGTATCTAGCCTTTGTTCCAGAAGAAATGTATGAAATTATTTTTAATCCCTGACTTTTTATAAATCTTTAGGCATGCATTGCAGGCTTCTACTTTAATTCATGAGCTCTACTAATATATAAACCACAGGTCCGCCGCTAAAGAACTTGGCCCAGGGGCCAGTTGTTTGTAGTTTTCACGTCACTTTAGAATTACCCACTGGTAAAGGGAAAACAACAATTAATAGTTCATGGGTATTATAAATGTAACATTTTTAATAATAATGCCCTTCATTTGGTTATCTTTTTCTTATGTCTTGCTGTCTTTTTTTTTTCTCAAGTAAGTGGCATTATGAATTGAAAACTGTCACCATTTTCAAAAATTTAAAAAACACATTGTCAAAATTCCTTGGAGAAAGTAATTGGAGATTTAAAAAAAAAGTTTCACTTAAAATAACAAGTCATTTTTCAACTAGTATTCTCAGTATGTTTACTTTTGAAGGAGTACATATGCACTGGAAAACTCTCAAATATTTAAAGAAACCTTTTCCTTAGAAAATTGGCTTTGACTAATTGAGAGGCATCTTCTTCTTAAATTTGGGTCTTTATACAGCCAGTCAGGGAGAAAAATAAAAGTCCTCTCCAATTCTATTTATAAGGACATTTATCATCCAGAAAAATAAATGTCAGATTTGTTCGGTTAGATATCCTGATTCCCTTCCTTTTGCCATTGGGAAAATAAATGTTATTTTCATATATAATATTGGGCTGATGTCTCAACAAACCACTTGCAAAATTATTAAAAAGTAAATTTCATTGGTAGAAAGAAAAAACAAACACTGGATCTTGAGATTATCATTCTAATTGAAATAAGTCAGACTGAAAAAGTAGAGAACCATATCATATGACTTCACTCAGGTGTGACATATAAAACTGAAAGCAACAAATGAACAAGACAAAAACTCATAGATGCAGACAACGGTTTAGTGATTATTGGAGGATAAGGGGGGAGGGGGTAGTAGAAGAGGGAAAAGGGGGTCGAATATATGGTGATGGAAGGAGAACTGACTCTGGTTGATAAACACACAATGCAATATATAGACAATGTAGTATAGAAATGTACACTTGAAACCTAAAACCTATATGATTTTACTAACCAATGTCACCTCAATAAATTTAATAAAAAATATTTTAAAAAACAAACATTGGTAAACTCAGATAATATAAGCATTAAAATATTCTTTAGAATATATGTGTGTGTGTGTGTGTGTGTGTGTGTGTGCGCGCGTATATGGTCATTGAACTTCCCATATCACATTTTTGAGTGGCTGAATTATTTTAAAATCATCTGACAGCTGTAGAGAGAGAACTGTGGTATCACATCAGTGGCCAACACCTGGTACAGCATATTGGAAGACCTAGTTCTTTCTATAGAAACAGATTGGTGAAGATACCATACTTCAGAAATGTAGTTTGGAGAAAGTGGATGAGCAAAAAAAAAAAATCAAAGCTTAAAACTCTTGAGTCTTGAAGCAAAAAGCAGACATCTCTTGGCAGGCCTTATGATGTACATAAGAAAAAATAGAGCAGAATAGGATACTGAGTGGATTGAAACTTTTTTCTTAGCCACAGTTAGGATTTCCATTACCAGTCCTCATAGTGAACCGAAACTGGGCTCTGTGCCTTATCCTTTAGGGTCAGTTATATAAGAGTATATATAGTAAGTGAATGTATAGGTCTCTACACGCTGTATGCATTTTACATTATTAACAAGACCTTGACAAAATTTATTCTAAGGCAATAGAGAAGGAGAAAAAATGGGGGCAGTGAGAAGAAGAGAGAGAGAGATTTAACAGGTAACACACAAATATACACATAAACATAAATAGAAATATATATTCAGTATGTGTCAGAATTTCCTAAATACTTTAGACTATTTACCAATTGGTTTTCATAACAAGATGAGGAGGTTACTATTATTTTCCTTATTTTTCATGACTGGAATTGAGGTGCTGGGAGGTTAAGTAACTTGCCAGTGTCACAGAGATGTGGGCACAAGTGGCCAATTCAAGCATTCTAGATCCAGAACCTATTTACCTAAAGACTCTCTGCTGGACCCATATTAAAATGATATAGGTGGAGATAGCTGTAAGTAGGTCTAGAGATACAAGCATAATCATAGTGAAGTTGGCCCCATTATCCAACAGAAATCAAGAGCTTTTAGGCTGTAAGGCATGTCTTTTTGAAATTAGATTCTGCCATCCAGGACAGAATAAACATGTAAAGCATTACAACTTGGAGAATTTTTGCTTGTTGAGCTTTGTTTATAAATAGGTATGATATAGTCTATGTACATAAAGTACAACATTTCCTATCATAAACAATTATTAATAGCTGGGTGTGAGGGATTTTAACAAAATAAAAGTGATGAGTTATTTATGATATATTAAATTTTTTATAGAGCAAATTTCCTAAAGCAATATTGTGAGGTTATAGATACAATTAATAAGACACTGAAAGTAAAAAAGAACCAAGAGTTTTCTTCCATGGAGTGAAAATGAGTAACTAGAGCATTCAGATGAAGCAAAAACAAAGTTTTGGCACATTAGGTACAAGATCATTAACTGAGTCATCTCAGGATAGGCATTGTTAATGAACTTGAGGAGGTAAAAGAAGCACTGGTATTTTCATGGTATTAAACTCCAAGAAAATGTCACTAAACAAGGAGTGATTATTTTACTGTTTACAACTAAAAAATAAAATAAGAGTGATTATTCCATTTGAAGCAGAAAGCACAGTAGCTAAAGTTAAAGAATGTTGGTTTAAAGTGACACAGAGATGACTACAGAATTAATGGAGTTTACATACTTTTTTTACCATGAATATATAGTAATATAGAGTCATTGTAATATAGTCCATACTCTCTGTAAGAATTTTATTTGAATAATATTGGAGACTAACAAACTACTAATCACAGGTATTTGGCAACAAATATGCATTTGTTTTCAATAAGCAGAAACCATGAATGCAGCAGTTGATAAATACTTGATTAGTAAAAATAGTGTGGTTAAGGGGATTTTCATCCCCAGAAAATAACCACTTTAGGGATATCACAAAGCAATTGGCTTTTCAAGAGATTGTATGAAGGAAGATTCTGTTTTACAAAGGAATAACTACAAGGCATCTATTATTCTATTTTTATTATTCACGTCTTTCTCCACCACTCACTAGTAGTCTGTGTTCCTGTGAAAACCTTGTATTTTCATGACTTCATCATGAAACACCCTGAATCCCAAATACTTCACCGATATCACATTCCGCAAGGACCTATTGTTTCTCTGATACTATATAGTTTTTTTTTTTTTTGTTTGTTTGTTTGTTTTTTAAGATTTTTATTGGGTAATTGGGGGGATGGGAACAGTGATGGGGGAATTGGGGGAAGGGGAACAGACAAGTTGCTGTCGTTTTGTTCTTCAATCTAGTTGTGGAGGACGTTGCTTCACTGGCCCAAGTTGGCACCATCATTGCGCTCTTCCCTGGCAAGGCAGATCAGTCGCCGGCTTCTGGACGGCCGTTCACTGCGGCTGCTGGCCGCTCACGCTGGCTGCTGGCTACATATGGTAGCCCATGGCAACACACTGCCACAGGGACTGCAGCCTACGCCGTCGCCAGCGACTCACGGCAGCCCAGCTCCAGGTTGAGCTGTTGTTCAGCATCTTAGCTGTAGAGGGCAGTGTCACTGGCCCTCATATGTGGGATCCGAACCGGGGCCCTCTGGCATCCCAAGCGAGTTCTTAACCATCGCGCCACGCGGCCGGCCCTGATACTATATAGTTTTCATGTGGTGGTTTTAACGATTCAATGAAAATAATAATAATTAAATCGGGGCCACTCTCAGCTCCTCGAAGCTGCCTCCGTTTCATGACAGATGGCCTTCTCCATCTTCAAGCCAACAATGGTCTTTTGAATCCTTCTCTTGCTTCAAATCTGTGACTTTCCCTTTTGTTCCCAGCTGAAGAAAACTCTCATGTAATTAGGTCAGACCCCCCTGGATTACTTCCCTATATTAAGGTCAACCATGCCTTTGAAAGTAACTTAATCATGGGAATAAAATCCATCATTTCTACAGTCCCAGGTATTACATCGCACCAGTACAGCAAAGGGATAGAAATCTTTGAGGGCTACTTAGAATCCTACCTCAGAGAGTAGGTCATAGAGCTTCTGGAGCTCTCAAATTCTATAGACTCTCAAAAATTAGTTTTATAATGCTGTCTTTTTAAAGATAAAACTAGTATGAATCATTCACAAAATGTATCAGTTTTGGAGCTCTTTTTAATTTCCAAATGGAGATAACATGTTTATATTCCACTTATACCTTTATGTGAATTTTTAATCACCATACAAAAGAACCAGACAACTTAAAATGGTAACAAAAAATAAAACAAAAAAGTCATCTTGCCTTGTAACTGACTATTTGAATGAAAACAAAACAAAACAAAACAAACAAACAAACAAAAAACACAATTGTTTCTATTGTTTCTACTCTGGTAGATATTTTCCCTCTAAGAATATGTGTGATTCTATAAATAAAGACATAAGAATATTGGTTTCTTTAAACAATTTGATTTATTTGTTTGTTTTTGTTTTTCTATAAGAACTCCATTTACTCCCTGACTTAATAAGCTGTTACTTGAACAAGGGTTATAATGAACATTTCAGTCAGTTTCTTTTACCTCAGCAAGGAGCTCCAGACAAAGACTGGCCACTAAAGAAGTCATGCGTTGGTAAGAAATGAGTAGGCTCTTGTATCAACACCCTGCTCTGTCATTGGCTGAAGGCTATCGAAAAGGGTATGACTTCAGCTCAAAAGATGAGATGGACCTGGGCCGGCCCAGTGGCGTGTTGGTTAGGAGTTGGCTTGGGATGCCAGCTCTGAGCAGCAGGGCCCCCATTCGGATCCCACATGAGGGCCAGTGACGGTTCGCCCTCTATAGCTAAGATGGTAAACAACAGCTCGACCTGGAGCTGGGCTGTCATGAGTCACTGGCGATGGTGTAGGCTGCAGTGGGGCTGGCCGGAAGTGGGCATGAGATTTCGTGAGCTGCTGAGAACCGTCATGGGTGGCCGTCCAATGGCCAGCGAGAGACTGCCTCACCCGGGAAGAGCACAATGATAATACCAACATGGGCCAGTGAAGTGACATCCTCCACAACTAGACTGTAGGACAAAAGGACAACAACTTGTCTGTTCCCTTTCCCCGATTCCCCAACACTGTTCCCCTCCTCCAATTCCCCAATAAAATCTTAAAAAAGAAAAAAAAAAGAGATGAGATGGACCCTTTTGTTGTTAATAGCTGGAGGCTTTAGCTAACCCCGCTCCTCGAAAAGGGTTCTGAGAGAACATCTCAGTCTGCCGTACACGTAGATCTAAGAATTGAACTTCCATGTCCAGTGTTTACCCTAAGTCTATCTTCATAGAAGCACATGGGTAGAGATGTTATGTGTGCCAAGACAGTGACCTGATCAAAAACTATATACATCTGATTACTGTAGTTTTTCTAGTATGTGCCACTAATTATTGTTTCAGAATCAGCCAAAATTCACCATTGCAGTTTATGAAAGACACACTGAAATGATTGACTGTGTTACATTGTGAAGAAAGTGAGAAGCAGTACTGGATCCAAGAAAAACAACAACAACAAAAAAACGTTGAGCTATGCTGTGCAAACATGTACACAATGGATATCAGTTAAGGAGGTAAGTAATTTGAACATACTGAGATGTGATTGCTCACTAAAAGAGATGTAGATAATTATTCACATCCCAGGAATGTTGCCTAATTTTAGGAATTAGGAAATGAACCCTACAAACTATCCCAAACAAGCTAAACAAAGGTGGCTTTCATGTACCAGCTACATCTGAATAGACACATGGAAAAGCCGAGTTATAAGAAGGTTGTCAAAATGCTGTGAAATGATGGGGCTGACGTAATATAATCACGTTTGCTCTGTCGGAAGGGATTTTGCTGACAGTGGGAAGAAATATTTAAATAGAAAATTTCAAAACTGACACTTGGCTTATCCATCTCCTTAATGCAGAGGACATAAGTGTCTATGTACATTTCGTTTAATTTCTTTAAAAACCACAGAAGCCCAAGAGAGTCATGAAGGGACCTCAACTATATCATTATTGCTACCTGAGCATGAACTGCCAGAGTTTGTTCAAAGAAGATTTATAGGTGAAATAGTGCTGCAAATCTGTAAGCTGCTCTGATCTTAATTCATTCTGGTTTGTGTGTTGGACTTAATTTTATCTGTAAAAGAAAGGTTACTACAGTTGAATTACAATGATGGGGGTGATCATAAAGACCCAGGAGTCCTTAACCTATAATGGAAAGAAAACAACTCGGAAAATGAATGGTTTAAAATGTTTGTGTATTAACATGCTTTAGAAGGGGCTGGTGTCATCACAGGTGTCTGGGTCTGGTACCAGGCATAGCCGATTGGCAAATCTAAATTGGCAGATAACAAAAGAGGTAAGAATTCCCCAGTGACCTCATGCAATTTCTGAGAGCACTGGGAAGTTGGCTAACTACCTCACTTACACCTCATAAAGAGAGACCTCAGTTTCACCCCCGCTGAGTCCTCTGCTCCCGTTTCTATTTTCTTTAATTGCAAAGTCAGGCGGTGACACTGCATGTGGAGGAAATCCAAGATGCTCATGCATCTCTGTTTTTTTGAAAAACAAAATGAAACAACAACAAAAACCCAGAGCAACGGTTCTTGAGAATCTTTAACCTTTACTTGATGTTTGTGCTGAAAAAAGATTAGGATAATTATTTAAGGCAGAAAGTAGATATTTCAAACTCCACAATTCACAAACATCGTCGCATAGAAGCAATTGACACTTGAAAACATACGGAAGCATATGTTAAGAGAGGTGGAGTAAATTCACTTTTCACCAATAAACTAGACAAAAGTGTACATTTCAAAGCAAATAGAGGGTCCAATATATGTAATAAAGAAAGATGACATCTGGGGAGTGTTAGCACCTGATATTGAGAGCCAGAAAGAAAGACGGGCAAGACCAAACTATGAGTCCACACAATGGACGCCATTTTCCTTAGTGCTAGCCTGGGAATATAAGTCCGTTCTCCCTTTTAGAGATTTATTTATTTATCTATCTATCTATCTATCTATCTATCTATCTATTTATCTATCTATTTATTTATAGAAAACTGTCCCTTCTGCATGCTTGAGGAAAAGAAACATGAATGCAGTACATAATAAAATCTCAAAAGTCAACATGGGTTTTGTATACACATAGAAACGTTTTGAGGAAAGAACCCAATGAATGAACCAGATAACAGGTCCTAGGAAGATGTGAAAAGAGCAAGATCTTTTTCAGTAGGAATGGACAAGGCTGATTTTACAGAGAAAGTTCTGATAAAACTAGCCTTAAAGAGAGGAGAGGGAAGTCCAACAAGCAGACATCAAAGAAACGGTTAGTGTGGTAAGCAGAATAATGACTCCCCAAAACGTCCATGTCCTAATTCCCCAGTTAAGAAAT
Organism: Hipposideros armiger; assembly: GCF_001890085.2. Taxonomy (NCBI): domain Eukaryota; kingdom Metazoa; phylum Chordata; class Mammalia; order Chiroptera; family Hipposideridae; genus Hipposideros; species Hipposideros armiger. The sequence continues at coordinate 652,589 of NW_017731933.1, forward strand.
CGAAAATGTATGTTGAGTGCACAGCACTCTTATCATTTGCTCACGTATGTAACTGCTTACCTCCATGCCAGCCCAGTCAGGTGGAAATAGTAGATACAGAATCATGGTTGGGACAGGTTATTATCTACAGGGTTCTAAGTCAATATTCAAACCAAGGTCCATGTTTCCCATCTTGACATTTTGCTGTCTTCCTGCCTTTAACTGAATGTATTAGACATTTCAATAATCTGGGTGTTTAGTTATACAATTTCTAGCAACACATGATTCATTTGCTGTCAGAGGCTAAGTGTTCTCTTTGAGGGAATTTACGCTCTTCAATTCTTAATATAATTTGATATACGCGACTTGAATGATGTTCCTTTCTCTGAAAAGTGGTTTTTCTCATTTCACCAGAATCTTAAAAGACTTCCGTGTTTCAAAAAATTATTTTAAAATCTGCTATAGCACCTTTTACTTTATCCTATGAGTAGAAAAGAGCTAGATTAATGTGTCCCAGGTCAAATAACACGTTAGTAGCAAATCTGTAACCGAATCTGTAAAACAGCCGGTGTTCCCTGTATCATCCTTTGGTGGTCTCTTAATTTTTTGGTAGCAGTACACTGACATCTACCAAATAAAGTTTGATCTCTGGAAAGAGACAAGGTGGAGAAGTTAGGAGACAAAGGGAACACAAATGACATTTTCCCTTGCTATTTTCTTTGCATGAGACCTTGCTGAACAAACCTGTCACCTTTCCACAGCTCTAGAGCAGCCTTCATTTTACATGCAATTCATGCTCCTTAAGAGGTTCAGAAAGAGGAAGTGATTAATGATACTTCTGTTAGTGACAAAAGCTGCATCTGTCTGTTTTATAAAAACGTTTCCTCTTCTACAAAGTGATAAGGTTAAGCTAGGTAATTTCTGAAAATTTTTTTTTGTCATCTAAAATGCCTCTGTACTGTGGACCATACCCATCAGAGAATGTGGAAGCATCCGAAAGACAGGTATGTCTGTGATCATACACACTGGGGCATTAACACTGATTTAGCTGTACCAAAATATCCAGACCACTGCAAAACAGATTTGGGAGGATCAAATGAGATGGAATGAATGGCTCACCAGGAAGAAGACAAACTGTTTGAAATCCACGGTGTCAGTGTTTCACTCTTCAGAATGAAATGGCTTCAACACTTGGTTGGGTTCTACAGTTGTTTATACCTAATGGGGATACAGTGTTTCTTTCTCTTATCTGATTTGAAAAGTGAAATCCCTTATTTTGGAATGGTGGAACCAAATATCAAATCAGAAAAACAAAACAAAGTAAAAAACACTTTTTTTAGCAATATATCCGTTTCCACTGACAATCAGATACTTTATATGCTGCCATGCCATTTGCAAACCATCTAATAAGTATTTTAGTTCACATAAAGGCTAATCTATTCCATTAATGTTAATCATGCTTAGACAATTGAAATGGAGTTTGTATAGGTTGTCCATGGTTTACAAACTATGAATAAACGTTAATTACTGGCTATGGAATTTTAAGCTCCTCATGGTAATTAGATGTTATTCTAGTGAAAATATAAACATAAATGCAGCATAAAATTGTATGTATATTTATTTAAAATCCTCTGATCCTAAAGTGGCACGATGAAAGAGGAACTTCATGCAAGAATGACACAATTCTCAGAATTACATAAAATTGAAAAGGACTTACAATAAAACAGATGGCTACAGAAGCAGCTGTGTGGCATCTTTTCTGAAGTGTGTTAGACACATATGTGGGTGGGAATATGGAGTGTGTAGAGGGAAAGAATTGTGACTGTACACAAAAATAAGAAATTGATGGAGTTCTAGCTTTTCTACCATGAGATTAAACATAAGGGCCACAGATGCATATACCTTCAAGGACTTTCCTAACTACAAATTGAAGGGGGAAGATTACTCTTTTTTAAATGATTAAACAAAAACAAAAACAAAAAAACATTGTAATATCTTTCCTTTCCCTGTTTATTTAAAATCATCTGGATTATTTTTCTGCAAATTCCCATATACGTTCCAAATCTACAGTGTTTTGGAGTCACAGTCTGTGACGGTTAATTTTATGTGTGAAACTTAACGTGGCCACAGGGTGCCCGAATAGTGGCATAAACACTATTTCTGGCTGTGTCTGTGAGGCTGTTTCTAGATGAAGAAAACATTTGAAGTGGTGAACTGGGTAAAGCAGACTTCCCTTCGCAATGCAGGTGGGCCTCATCTAAACCACTGGAGGCCTACATAAAATATAACAGTGAGTAAGAAAGAACACTGTCTTTCTCTCTTCCTGATTGTCTCTGAGCTGGGATATCAGTCTTTTTCTGCCTTTAGACTTGGACTTGGACTGGGACTATATCATCAGCTCTCTTGGGTCCGAACTTCTCTGCCTCCATAATCATGTAATCCAATTTCTTATAATGCCCTGTTTACGTACACATAGAGATATGCACACATTCACACACAGACACACACACACACACACACACA
>NW_017731933.1:655170-695512 GCF_001890085.2 Hipposideros armiger
ATGGCTAATACAGTTCGACAAGTATTTATGTACCCCCTTTTTCTTCCAGGGACTTTGTAGTAATTCCTATAAGGCATATAAGATTGATTTGAATCACCAATGAATATAAGCACATATGGAAATTGTAAAATCCATCACATGATTGGCCATAGCTCTATTTTTTCTTTTTTGTCTCAGCGGTTGGGCAGGAATATAGGACGAGCTTCTGTTTTCCTGGGTTCTCCAGTGAATACACTGACTAAAATTCCCCTGCCAACTCACATTCGACACACAGGGCAAGTCAGACACACGTTGCATAGCGTTAGCCCTTGAATGGGGGAAGATTTGTCACCAGTGTATAGACTAGGCCATGCTGACAGCTACAGTCCTACCATGCCTGTGGAATCTATCACGTGCTGGGTTTTATTATTGTTTATTTTAATAATAATGAGCCAGGTACCGTATTTATAAGAGCTTTGCAGATACTAGAACACATATAGTTTTTTCTTTTAAATCAAATGGATATCAGAAATATTAAGCAACTTATTAAAGGTGACAAATCTGGGCACTAAACTCAGGTTTATCAAATGCCCTTTCTCATATTCCCTAATAACTATCGTATGCTGCTTTGCTCTTGATCCTAGGTTCACTTTATAACAGAAGAGTTTTGTGGTGGAATGTGCTTCCTCTGTTTTGTTTATTGTTGTGGTTGTAGTTATTTTTTGTTGAGGTTTGCCAGAGAGGGTGTTCAGTCACTTGACCCTCAAGACAGAATATTGGAAATCATTAAGGTGTCTGACAAAGTCATTCACGAAATTGTTATAAATATAGAGAAGGAATGGAGACTGAAAAAAGTGCAATGAATTAAATGCTCAACAGTTCACAAAGGAATGGCCCAAAGTTGCCGGTCCACAATTTCTACCTGGGGAAGTACATGAGCTTTAGTGTCCAACAGCCTGGGAATGGGAAGAGTGACAACCTGTTTGCACAATGAAATACTGTAACTACCTTGTCTGTCGGTTGTAAGGATTAAATAAGATCATGTAGGTAAGTTATTCAGCCTGGCAGATAATACATCTTCAATAAATTTTTTTTAAATTTTACTGGGAAATTGGGGGAGGGGAACAACGCTGGGGAATCGGGGAAAGGGAACAGACAAGTTGCTGTCCTTTTGTTCTTCAGTCTAGTTGTGGAGGACATTGCTTCACTGGCCCATGTTGGTATTATCCTTGCACTTTTCCCGGGTGAGGCAGATCAGTCGCCGGCCACTGGACAGCCGCTCACAGCGGCTCTTGGCAGCTCACACCAGCTGCCAGCCACTCACGCTGGCTGCCGGCCACACACAGTAGCTTATGGCAGCCCACTGCAGCAGGGGCTGCAGCCTACGCCATAGCCAGCGACTCACAGCAGCCCAGCTCCAGGTCGAGCTGTTGTTCAGCATCTCAGCTGTAGAGGGGGCAGTGTCACTGGCCTTAATGTGAGATCCGAACCAGGGCCCTGCTGCTCAGAACTGGCGTCCCAAGCCCACTCTTAACCAACGTGCTACTTGGCCGGCCCTTCAATAATTTTAAAAATAATAGCTTAGAAAGAAAAAAAAGGAGGAAGAGGAGTAAAAAAGGTGGAAGGAGAAAGGTCTGTCTTTACAGCTGCCTTACTCAAAACTTCCCAGTGACCAGATAGAAACCTTAAGGTGTGGCACATTATTTTTGAATGGTTCAGAAATCTGCACATATGCAATTAAAAGAACAAAAACACATTTCTCTAGGTATTCAGCTTAACAGTGATCAAAAGGTGGATGTGGCTCAGATAACACACACAAACAAAATATAAACAACCCAAATGCAAATAAGAATTAAATGGACGCAGGCTCAAAGCGCTCAATAGTCCCAGAGGCAGGAAAACAAAAGGCATTTATGTGGGGATTCTCACAGAACAACTAAAATGCCATCTACTAAAACAAGTTGTGTTTGAAATGGGATTTGAATCAGAAAGCAAGCAGGTGTAAAGCCCTTTGGAAATTGTTACAAAAAAGGAACCAGCGGTGTTTCATTTCAAAATAAAGACAAGCTTTGGGATGGGCATGAGTGTCATCTTCCAGTATATGAAGGGTCCTAAAGAACAGGTTCTGTTTTTAGTGGCACTAAAGAAACAGTTTAGAGAGTGGTCCTTATTGCACATTAAAGAAACACTTCTTAAATGTTAGAGTTATCTAAATGGAATCCAAAGAAATAGTGATCATGAAATATGTTGCCTCCTGGAGTGGTAAATCCTTGTCAAATGCAGGTTCGGCAGTGGCTGTTATGCCCTCGTGTGAAACCCAAAAAAGAGATCACCATCCACAGGGAGACAGGCCAGTGGATCTTTAAGGAAACTTCAGACTATGAAATAACATGATTAACTTTCTCTAGCTCTCAGTTCAACGTTCCTCACAGATGCCGCCAGTAATTATTCAGCACTTACTGTGAGTGTGGTGCTGCAAGCTGGTGCCACCTATTCATGACCTCATTTAACTTAGGAGAAAGGTGCTACTACCCTTTTAAAAACCATTAGGAAGGGGAGCTATACAGAAGTGAAATAGTGGGTGTAGAGTCACAAGCTACTAAAACGAAGATGTTGGTATAATACCCCTAGCGATGAGATTCTTAAATTTGGGTTTTCCAATTCTGTTCCTTGTAAGATGCAAAGACTATATAAACTTTTCAGTGTTTCTCACGATGCCTTCATTTTTGGCAGTATTAAGACAGCTTAGTGAGTGTAACAATTAGGCAGATAGGAATTCCCAGGTAGGATGAGCAAAAGCTAAACATACCTCCAAGACCTCTGCCCTCAGCCCTGAAACCAAAAGCCAGAGGCCAGAGACAATTTACTCCTACCAGACCGGAGACATCAATTATACCCTGAGGCAACTAAAACTACCCTAAAAACGGCAAACAAAATAAATCTAACCTGTTCAAGCAGGCGCCAGCTTTCTCCCTAGATGGGCTAGTAAAAGCATATAAACAGAAGCCTCCCCGCTAGTTTGTGGGCATTCTAACTTTCCGGGTGTTCCCTCTCTTTAGAGAGCTGTACCTCTTTGACCTAATTAGCTGTTCTTTTCAGCAAATTTTGCCTCTCTGGTCCGTGTCTCCATTCTTAGACGCTGCGAGACCAGGCATCCCAGCCACTCACAAAAAATTCTTGCATCAGTATCAGAATGTAATGATATACATTTTATTATTGAGTCATCATTGTGATACATCATTAGGACATACTGCATGCCTTTGATTCAGTGTGGCTTAGTTCTTGTTATTTTAATGTCATTCTTTTCATCTTTAGGAAACCTAAGTATGAAAACTTCATTTCCAAATTGGACCTAGTGCCAAAGCAACTTTCTTTTAAATGTTATCAGTTGTGCCTCACAGACTGCTGACATCTCATACTATATTTCTCTTCTCCAATTAAACGACTCACCAATGTAAATTTTAGTTTTTGAAATGGCTAAACACATCAGTAGGTGGTTGTTTTTGTCCTTTCTGAGAAAAAAAATATATTCAAGCACCTTGGCTTCTGTGATTGAGACATTGCAGACCATGTTCACGTGAAAAGTGTGAGAGGGTGAGAGTGATGGTTAGTTAGCCTGAGTGATGATCTCGGCGCTTTTGTACTGTTTAAATGCACTTCAAAAATGTGGAGGAACTAATTATTTTGTTTTAAACAGCAAATCTTTGTTAACTGCTGACATAATGCTGTCATATCCTTTCTGACACGTTAGCAGTTGCAATGCCAGGACATTAAACAGCATCTTGCAGATGAAAAGAGACAGAATAATAATTCTGTTGAACACAACTCAGTAAGCGACATGATCCTTGGTAATAGATCATTTGTATTATTCAGAATTGAGGATTATAAGCCTGTGATGCCATGGATCTTCACTATTTAAACAGCAAGGCGGATACTCCTCTTTATGGAAATACAGTACAGATGCTCAGAACTACCTGGAGTGCACGTTTATGGATGAATCACCCGCATTTACAGATGAGTGAAGTTGCGAGCAGTGTCAGCCAGAGTTCAAGGCACAGGAGTACTTCCCATGGTTCCCTGCTCTAAAGCAAAATGATACTTCCTCCCGCCAAGATTTCCTTTTCTGCTTCGTGACACAGGATGAGATGTACCCTCTTACTATGAATAAATAAAATTTGGAATCAAATTGAAATAATTAAACGTATTCCCCACATAATTTCTATTTTAACCTTGTATCGTGTTTATATAATAGACTGAATATCTCTAAACAGCATCCTCAAATTCCATATTTTGAACTTCAGAAGTTCAGTAAAGTGTTTCCTATAACAATTCTATTTAAAAAAAAATGAATGGATCAAGACATTAGGGGGAAAGTTCTCCTGAGATTTAGATTTCTGATTCACGCAGCCATCTTAGAAAGTGGCATACTTCAAGTCAGACAAAATCTGTTACTTTGTAAGAAAGCAAAGGTTTGGAACCAGGGGAAATGCTTCCCCCTCACCCCCACCCCCCACATAAAAACATTACATGACAGCTAATTGAATAGCATGAAACAATGACCTAATTAATAAAAATAAAATATTTAATTTTCAGGAAAAATAGTACATCGGCCAAAAATTGATGGTGCCAATGTCCTTTCAGCAAACCTTCAGTCCTTTCTAATATTTTACTCTGTTTAAACACCGGATATGTTCATTTAGAGTATGAATTTTCAGCCTTAGCACTACTACCATTGCAGATTTGTTAATTCTTTAACGGGAGAAGGTGCCTTGTGCATTCTCAGATGTTTAGTGGCACCCCTGGAATTTACTCACTAGATGCCAGTAGCCCCCCTTCAGTCATGACACACAGTAACATCTGCAGACATTGCCAGATGTCCCCTAAAGGTGTAATCCTGTGGCTGAGAACCACTGATTTAAGGTCTGTACCCGCCCTTCCTCGTGAGAGCTGAGCTTTTTCCTTTTGTCGGTTTCCCATCGACCTTCCTTCTTATTCCTTTTGCGTCCTTTATAATTGAACTCTCATTTCTTTACTGTTAGGGCAGCTACAGAAAGTAATGCTCAAGCTGTAGGAATTATACAACAGCTCCTCTACGGTGGCCCCGCACAAGGACACAGAGCTATTGGGGAAGGAAGGGGGACTAGGTTTCCACCACGGTTCACCAGCTGGACAAGGCACGGCCGTGCAGTGCACTGACTGTGCAAACTTCCTACGGGCTCTGTTTATAATAACAGGCCATTTGTTGTTGGACTGTGTAGAAGTCAGGAATTAATGTCTCCAGAGTGACAACATAATAGTGGGTGGCTGTGTTCCCAAGCCTGTCTTCCAATGTCAATTTACCCATCCATCAATTGAAATCTCTGAATGGTAATCTCTTGAATTTTGAGATCTGGTAACAAAAATCCATGCTGTACAATTTCAAATGAGGAGACGAAACAGAAAGACAGCTGATTTTCTTTCCTCTGATCCAGTTTGAGAAAAATATTTCAAATCAAAATGTCATATATATATGATATATATGATATATATATATATATATATATATATATTCATATATATTTGCCATTTTTTCAATGGCCTAAAACTTATATTTACAGAAGTTCCCTGAAGTTATCTCATGCTTATTCTCCACATGTGAAAACATATGTTCCCTTACTGACACCATATTTGCAGAAATGCCAGTTAGCAAGAGGAGGGAGTGACATATAGACTCTTACCCCCTGTATATAATCAGTACTAGTTAATACATATGTTGATATATGCAAACTTGTTAACTGTATACTTTCACAATCATTTGTATTTTAGAGATGATTTATGTAACCTAAGATTCTGTCTTACTGTCTTTTTTTCAAAAACAGAATAACCCATTAAGAGCCTACTTAGATGCAAGTCAATATACCAGGTGTGATGGTGACCACACAGGTGGTCAAGGCATGATTCCTGCTCGTAGGGTTTTTTGAAATGTGGAGTGAGATTTATAGAAATGACTATAGGAATAAAATAGGTTAGTTGGAGATGTTTCTTTATGAAGATATGCCCCATGAATAATTATAACAGACATGAATAGCTATGGACATCTTTTTCACCTGCTAGAAACACTGTAAGCGTGACCCGCCTCATTATTCACTGGTCACCCATGTATTCAGTTTGTGGATGCTAATTATGCAAACACAGAATTGAGGAGATTAATTTAACAAAAGAGAAATAAAGCATTCAAGCTTACATTCCATTGTTAACCCTTTCTAAAAATACAAAACGTCTTCTCGGCCTTATGTTGTGGTGGAGATGTTCTGTTACCTTTGCCTTGAAAACTCTCATGATGGAATCAGAAGAGAACTTTCCATTGGAACTTTGTCTCTATCCCTGGAACTCCACAGTGCATGTCTTTTTCTCCCTTCTGTAATTTTTGCAGAAAGTAAATATAAGAGCATCAAATTTCCTTTTCTCTGAAATGTTCAGAAATTGGCAAACTCACCAAATCCTGGCACTTTCTATACTACTAAAGATAAAAAAAAAATGCCTAGACAGATTTATTTTTAATTAATAATTAGGGTGTAGAGATTGCCAGACTGCCTGTTGTCTCCCTATAGCCAGGCTCCACTTTCTTTTTCTTTTCTTTTTGCTTATTAACTAATAGATGGCTCTTAAGAATACAGATGTTGCCCATAGTCCTTAAGGCGAGGTGTAGCCATGTTCACATCCCTGGACAGTGATTTTTCAGCATACAGAGTATGTTCAAAATGTGGCAGCTGTCCTACAGGAGCAGGTGCGGTATCTCTTCTTAAACATTTCTCTTTCAGCCTGGCTCAAAGAGAGGGCTAGAACACAGTCAACTACTGCTGGCCTGTAACTTCTAATCCCTCGGTCCAGGGGGAAGCTGTGTGCTGGTAATGTGAGCCTGGTCAGTGACACTTTGGAACTGACTTCCTCTGTACCATTTTGCTTGAGATAAAGATTCTGCTTAAAAATGGAGTTTTTTGGTTATTTCAAGTTGTGTGTAATCATAAGTAATACAGGCAGTTTGGCTAGTCATAAAAAAGCAGGAACCTGATGAAGAAAAAATTCAAATTCTAGAAATTATCTTTGCCTTACAGATACAAACCTTTCCCTCAAGTTGAGGAAGTACACAGGGTGATGGAGAGGGATCTCAGTGCACGTGCATATACCTTGCTTATGGACCCAAGTGACCGGTCGGAAAATATTGAGAAAACACCTATGAATGCAATAGATTCATAAAGCCTAAATATTTATTGATAATAGTTATTAAATGTGGAACTTTTGCCTTAGCCATGTGAGTTCCAGCACCTTGAAATCCTTCAACATGGATAAAATCAGCCCTGTTTTACAGAGAAAGCAAATAACAAGGTTTTGGGAAAGCTGCCAAATGCGGATGGCAAAGGGAACATCTTAAATTCACTGAATCCTCCTGACATCCCTTTCTCTGTATGAGCCAGCGCCAGTGGCGTTCTTTGTATCATTAATGGTTTATATCATTTACCCACATAGCAATCACTCAGGAGTGGAAAATATTATATCATGGTATTCATCAGTTAATGTCTAGAGCATTTTATAAAAGTAGAGGAGGAAATATCTAGAGTATATTAATTCATCGGTATCTACTCATGACCTTGGGAAGGCAGGGTTATGAGGAAGGGGAAGAAAGAGAAGTGAGTCTGGAATGTAGCGAGACAAGGCGGAGTGTGGAATCAGATACCACGGCATGAATTCTGATAACATTTTAAGTGCTTACATGACTTTACCTAAATGATTTACCTTTTTCTAAAACAGTTTCCTCTTCTGTTAAACAGGGATAATAAGTAGAGTTTTAATACTTGCTCACTCTCTTATTGCAAATAACCTTCCCTCTTATTAATCTACCAAAGAGTTCAGTGGTTACCCAAGAACCTAGTGGTGACTGTCCAGATTTCCTTTACCAGAATTACCCCATCCACCCCCTGCTATAAAGTTTCTTAACATCATACATTAACATTGTTCTTTTTCTCCTTTCTGTCATCATCCTATTTAGCAGCAGGTTAATTTGTGTTAAGGTGATAAGACTTTATAAGCATGTTTAGAAGGGTCTTCATTAAACACTGCTGAAGCTCAAAAGAGTCACACTGTGTCTGCCGACAGTTCAAGGTACAATTCTGGCTGTTGCAGCAGAAGTTGGTTTTTGTTATTGGGCTTCTCAGTGCTCCTCACCTCATCCCATATCATCGTCTGTCCATCTGCTACGTACAGCTTTTACCAGAAGATCAGACATGAGAAATGTAACAGCAAATAATTCCAGGGAAGACCACACATTTGCCTTTATGACTTTATAAATTCTAAATCAAGTGTACAGTAAGATTATGACAAGGCAGGTCAAGAAACAGGTCCTTTGTCCAAGATATACACTTTATATTTAAAAAGAGTTAAGGTCATGCAAAAATAGGAAACACAAATCCTTTGTGGCTACAGAATTTTTAAGAGTTAGAGTTTACATGTACACATCTAGATGACTGATTTCTTTTGTATTAGGTACTTCTTAGTTTATCTGCTCTAATAATATTAATAGCTCCTGGAAGTAAACACTATATCTTTAGAAGGGACATTAAGTTACTTTCTGTCTAATCCAACCTTGAGTTACATTTAAACATAATGCCATAATCCCAGAATTTCCAATACCTCAAATTAAAACTATTTTGCAACATCACTGATTACCAAACATTCCCTCCATGTGACCTGTTCACAGTTCACCCTTTCTCTAATTTCTCTCTAGATAGAATCACAAAAATTGCTACTTTATAATTAAACAGGAAATTAGTGAGATAGTCTCTAACAGTACATAGCTCATTTTCTAGTATGGGGAGAGGAACAAGAGGTGATTGATAGATAGATATGAATATATATATATATATATATATATATATATATATGATATGATGAAATGTATAATACTGTAGATATTATATGAAAAAAAATAAAGGAAAGGAAACAGAGTGAGATATCTAGCAGAGGATGGTGCTTTTCAGATAATGTTGTCCAGAATATCTAACCTGAAGATAAATGAACAGAGAACTATAAAAAGTGAAGGAACCAGTCATGAGGGAAAGAATAATTAAGCCAGAGTTCTCAGACAATGTAAGGCCCTGAGGTGGAGACATCTTTCATATCTTCATGGAGAATCAAGAAGGCCAGTGTGGCTGGAGTAGGATTTGCTTAGTAGTGTGAGTACAAGACAGAGGGGAGTTTGCAGGCCACTGTAGACCATTTAAGGACACTGAATTATGTGTGAAATGGGAAGGATTTTGATGGTCCTGAACAGGAAGGGACACACTTTTTTTTTTTTTTTCAATTTAAAAGGATCACTCTCACTATTGTATGGACCATAGACAATTTAGGAGAGAAAGAGTACTCATAGATGAGTTAGAAACATGAGGATTTCATTTTCATCAAATTCCAGGGTAGAAATTATAGTAACTTAAACTTAGGAAATAGCTGTGGTGATAACAAGAAGCAGTCAGAATCTGACAATCTTTTGAAGATAGAGGCCATGGGATTTGTTGCTAGATTAACATGAGGGTTAAAAGAAATATAGAAGTTCATGATAACACCACATTTTGGCTTTAGTAACTGGAAGAATAGATTTTTCTCTATTAGAATGACCTCAACTACTACTGTAAATGTTCTTAACATCATATGTCAATATTTTTCAATATAGTAATAAATCTACTGCATTCACTGAAGTGTAAAAAACTTGGGGAGAAGCCTTTCAGGCATGGCTGCAAAAAAGAATTAAGTTTTGGATGTATTAATTTTAACCTCCCAGTGGAGTGAGATCTCTAAGATGACTGGTGCTTACAACTCTGTCGTTAGAAGACGTATTTGGGTCAGAGATACATATCACTATGTATTTGGAATCCAAACATCTATAAAGATGGATTTCAAAGAAGGTACATGAGGACCAAGAGAATTAGCCAGTAAGGTGAGAGCAGAACGTCCCAGAGCCCAACAAAACATGTCAAGGATGAGGAAGCAAGGTATACGCCAAATGGTGTGAATAGGCCACAGAGTAACGATGCAGCCTTGAATGTTGGATTTCACAGGGCTGTTCAAGAGCTGTTCTAGAATATTCCTGGGAAAGAAAACTGAGTGCTGTTTCTTCAAAAAGGAATTGGAGAACATAAAAATAGATGACAATGAGGAATAACTCTTTCAATGAATTTTGCTATAAGGAAGAATATGAGGAAAATGGAGCAGTGGGTAGAACAGGATATGGAAAAATGAAAGAGTTTCAAATGGCAGATATGCCAGGTATGTCAGCATGTTTATATTTTGATGAGAATAATCTATTAGACGGGCAAAGTAAAAAAAAAGCAAGAAGAACCAATGTAGGAAGAGCTTTGAATTAGATAAGATTGTGTTCGACCAATGAAACTAACAAAAATGGCAGAGGCATATACATGGCTGCATATATGCTGGCAGATTTTGTGGTAAAAATTATCTGATGAATGTCTATAATACTTTAAGAAAAGCAATTCAGGAGAAATATGTGTTTTCCATAGCAAATGATCAATAGCCAATGGATAATACCTGTAAAATTATTATTTGAACTTTAAAGCAGCTTAACACTATTTTCAATATGAAATTAAAAAAAATAGAAAATAGTATAGTTGAGAGATAGTTTGGGAATCCTTTAAAGAGGTGAGAGAAATAGTATGCTTTTAAACTGCAGTTAACCGGAGCACATCGGAAACAAAGGTTTGAATCTTATCAACCCAAATTTAAAGTCACTTAAAATGGAACTGTAGCACTCAAGTGAGCAAAGGTTTGCTTTTAGAGCATCTATTGTTCAAGTTTGAAAAGTGCAATCTTTTCAAAGTGATTCTGAGTCAGCTATGCAATAGAGAAGAGCAATTAGGAAGTAGAGTATTAGCAAGTATCACTCAGAAAATAAATATTTACCATCAGCCTTACAGATGTGAAAAGTCCCATTTCCACATATAGTTCTAATTGGATTTAAACAACTTCCTAAGTATTCTATTAAATCTTTGATTCTGTTTGAACAGCAGCACCATATTATTTACTTTAGCTTAAAAAACCATTATATGCAGTTTAGGGCACTAATTATGAAAAACTAACTAAGAATGTTTAGGAAGACTTTTTTCCAGGGTCCTTTTCAATATTAAGTGATTTCAATGCATAATTTATGAAACATTTTTCAACACTGTGGACAGTCAGAGGTTATATGTGAATAGTTTAGTTTTTACTGTTATTAAAAGGAATTCCATATAATTTTAATGTTTTTCAGTCATTATCGAGAAATTATAACCTGAAGTTTTATTAAATTTTTACTTAATTATTTTTTAAAGTAGGCTGAAATAATTGGATGTGATAAAAATAAACAAGGAGGTATAAATCTATATTCTTCTTAGCATTTGGAATTGTGCTTTATTTTTAATACATTAGTTGCTGAAGAAGGAACAAGTCAAATGAATTAATACTTTTGTTCTTAATGCACTCAAAGTGATTGCATATCATTTAGTATATCATAAAACCAGGCTGAGGAATGCTGCCTCATAAAATGCCTAGGTTTTAGGAAAAAAAATGTTTGGTGTGTTAATAGAAGATAGACACTACCCTCTGTAGCTTTGTAAGTAATAATAGTATTCAGTATAAATGTTAAATTCCTACTATGTACCAACCCCTTTATTAGGCCATTTACAAGTCTTACCACATTAGATTTCAAAACAAGATAAAAGTATACATATTATTACAGCCATTTTTCAGAAGGGGGATCTGAGTCTCAGAGAGTTTTTAAAGTGACTTGGCAAGAACTTCCAGGCGGTACTTAAATGACTGAGCTAGAATCTGAACTTCAATTGGCTCTTGTTTTTACAAAATTTTCCCTGGTTCCTTACAGGTGATGAGTTCATAAGGAATATCCAGAATCACAATATCCAACCTTACTGTTGGTCAGTCTATAGAAGTTGAATACATTTCCTGATTTATTACTGTAAAATACTTAGCAACCCCCTCTACATAAATGGTGGCATGTTTATGCTCTCGCAAGTTCTTTATTACAGTTGTATATACTTAGTTTTCTTTTTCACTAGATCCTTTTTAAATACAAGATGGATGCCACTAGGACAAAATTTCAAAGGGTAATTGATTTCAAAATAAAATATTGATTTCAAAATTAAGAAAAGGCAATATCTGCCTTTTTCAACGCACTGATATTGTTTTAAAGAAAACATAATTCAAACAGTTTATTTGCTACAAAAGGATTTACTGTTTGCATAACACATCTACTTTTTGCTCCAGGTGAGAATTCTATAGTCATACTAATGGATCTGAATGGATTTTAGCTATACCTTTATAAACCATTCATAAAACTTTATTCAGGACAAAACGGAAATGTCATCAACCTGGACATTGTAATAGGAGAACTATAGCTTGCAAATTACTTAAAAGCAAGCAGGAAAAAGAACAGAATTGGACAGAAAGTCAGGAGTACTGACATGCATAAATTATAAGACTTCAAGAGAGGAGACACTGTTGGAACATTAGGAATAAGATAAACAATTTAATTATATTCAATTAAAGATGAAAATATAACTGAAAAACGACAAAAAATAATTATTTAAAACTGAAATTGAGGAACTATGAGTCTGGATTATAAGCCAAATCCTCCCCTTTCAAAACAGGAAGTAAATAATGAATAAAGTTGATTAATCAAAATACAGTGGCATTTTAGTGGTTTCCATGTATATTTCAATAGACGATTGGATAAAGGTGACATGGCACATATACACAGTAGAATATTACTCAGCCATAAGAAATGATGAAATCCTGCCACTTGTGACAACATGGATAGATCTTGAGATGATCATGCTAAGCGAAATAAGCTTGACAGACACTATATGACTTCACTCACATGTGGGATATAAAACTGAAAACAACAAATGGACAAGACAAAGAAACAAACAAAAACTCATACAGACAGACAACAGTTTAGTGGTTACCAGAGCATAAAGGGTGGGAGTGAAAGAGGAAAAACAGTATAAAATATATGGTGATGGAAAGAGAACTGACTCTGGGTGGTAAACATGCAGTGCAATATATGGATGATGTTTAAAAAAATGTGCACTTGAAATCAATATAATTTAATAACCAATGTCACCCCAATAAATTTAATTGAAAAACAAAGTAGTTAATTAAAACAAAACAGTGGCATATAATCTTTTATTTGTGGATGTCATGGTAACCTACCCTAACCCCCAAGATAGATAACATATTATCAAAGGTTTTACCTCTGAGCAAATTCTAGCTAGGGGATCTTTTCCTTATAAGGGTTTCTATTGCATTTTTCTTTAACATTTATTATTTTCATTTTTAAAATGCTAAATGATTAATCTGTAGTACAGCTCTTTTTAGTCCCATCATGCTGAAGCTAAACAGCTGTGACATATGGCCACTGCAACCTGAAAATCATGGATGCCAAACAAAGAGGCAGAATATTAGTAGCAACTTCTCCCAACTGTATACATTTCCTGGGTTTCCCAACAGACAACTTTAATCATCCTGTGTTAGGAGACGATAAGTGCTCAGTGGTCGACAAATGTTTTAGTTCACATTTTTGAAATGTAAATGGGTACATTTAATGTGTTACTTGAATCATTAAACATACATTTATAAACTTTTCTGACCTAAATCTCTTATAATTCAAAATATTGCTTAATTTGACAGGTACACACACACTCACACACACACATACACACATACATACAGAGGGAGACAAATAAAACTATATACATTTTAAGAAAGGAAAAAACTGTATTAAATTTACATTGATGGTAATCACTTTGAGCACCTCTTTGGCAGAAGTCAAATGTGACTTGTAGTCATCTTTTGTTATCGGTATATATTGATTATTACAATATTAAGTTTTTTCCTTTCTTAAAATGTGTATACATATTTTTGGCACTGTGTGTGTGTGTGTGTGTGTGTGTGTGTGTGCGCGCGCGCGCGCGTGTGTGTGCGCACGCGCGCATGTGTATTTGCACAAACAGAATAAGACACTCCAAGCTGCTTCAGATTATTATATTTTTATCCTAAGGTCAATAAGAAGGGTAATGCTTAGCCATAGTCAGTTCAAGTAAAGTATGGGTGAAATGTCAGTTAAGCAGAATAATGACAGTCCCTTAGTAACCAAAATAACACAAAATTATTACTGACTATAACCATGGAAGTCTTATTTTTAACCTGTGCATGTCAGGACACAGTCTGGCATTTTGGGAACCATGATTTTATCTCTCTCTCTCTCTCTTTTTTTTTTTGGTAGCAGTATCACGGGCAAGTTTTTACTCTCTAGAGCTCATTCTCTTGCAATTTATAGTGATTTATATAATTTTAAAAGGGCTTGAGTCAGGAAAAGGCAAAAGAATTTTGTAATTAAAACAAACTTTTACTTCACCACACTTGCTTATAATCCAGGCAAGAAGATATGATCAAAATGTATGACATATCTTCTATTAATTGTGGCAAGTGTGATATATTAGTCATTACAGGAAGATAAAAATTATTTACTCATATAATAGGGAATGAAATTGTTTTCTGATTTGGGGGCATAAGGCATCATTCAGTGTATTAATAACAAAATTTGTGTGGCATGCTGACAACTACAAATCTGAAATACTATTCTTACTATTTTTTTCTACAATCCAGTTAAACAGCCTACTCCATGTGAATGTTATTCAGTATAATTCTGATGATAGCAGAGTCAGTTTGTGTCATACTTCTTCTATGGTATTTCTACCACCGTAATTTTTACAAAGGTTTTTCTAGATAACCATAAATTGCTTGAGTTATGATTTTAATATGTAAAAATACAATAAAGAAAATATTTCTGAGGAAACATAGAATTGTAATTCTGAAGTGGTTTTTGTTTTTAAGTGATTTTTACTGCTTTAAAATATTTTAACGTTTTAGTAATAAAATCATTACAGGACTTTGTAACTGAAATGAAGCCACAAGTTTGTGACTCAAACAGTTGGATGTGTAGTTGCGCAAGTCACCAAAACAAATTCACAGACCAGGTTATGGGAGATGGGAAATGATATGAAGCCCATGCGATATACAGATGCAAATATATTAAAGAATACCTGGAGATATGTGTTAATTAAAAACAATTAGGGTTAGAGAAAGAGATTTAGGAATAATTAACACCTTTAGAAATAATTGTTGTATAATAGGAGTAGAAAATGAGGACGTGACTGATGTTTCCGACAGAGAATGTATCAAGTGAGAAACATCACTCCCACGCAGGGGAAAGAGCAAGTAAATGGTCCGAGGAGAGGTTGCAGACATCAGCGTTTGGTCTCTTTGATGCATCACACCCCCAGTTGGTTCTTACTCCTGGATTGTCAGTCAGGTGGGCCATTACCAATGGGGAATTTTTTGTTGACTGTAAAGTTAAGTAGTAGTTCCCAAGATGGATTAAATTATAAGGTACCTTTGTCGAAAGGGCCATGCACAAGTTTCTGAGAGGCTGAGAGTCAGTGAAAGCTAAACGGGCTTGCATTTGAAGCAGTGACTAAAGTCTACAGGGACTGAAAAGTGAAGGCAGGCTTGCCTACCTTCCAACTTCTACCTAGCACTCTAGAGAAACGGTATCTCTGGACTGCAGTGCAAGAGGAGACGCGCTGTGTCCATCGAGGGCTAAATGGTGTCATTTCTACAATCAGTCTTAACGGGAGCTCTACCCTGTAGGTATCAGTGCTGGGAAGATTCAGCTTCCAAAACATCTTTTATAAGTCATATCTACAGTATGCAGTCTGCGTACAGCCAGGAGTCTTTAGAGTTCCAAATATCATAAAGTTTATTTATGATAGACAAAAGCCACAAATAACAGTGACAGTGACATGGGTGACTAAACTCCTGTACTGAGTGTGTATTTGCTTCTTGAATTCCAGAGCCCTTAGGTCAGCGGTTCTCAACCTTCCTAATGCCGGGACCCCTTCATCCAGTTCCTCATGTTGTGGTGACCCCCAACCATAAAATTATTTTTGTTGCTACTCTATAACTGTAATTTTGCTACTGTTATGAATCGTAATGTAAATATCTTTTTGTTTTCCAATGGTCTTATGCGACCCCTGTGAAAGGGTCATTCGATCCCCAGAGGAGTCACAACCCACAGGTTGAGAACCGCTGCCTTATGTGATTAGGGGAGGGGTTATTAGTACCCAAACCCTCAAAATGGCTGCTGAATTGATCATATATAAACCCCTTAATGTCTGCTGCCTAGTGACTTCCACAATAAATCAATAATGTCTCTTATTGAATGTCTTACTTAACAGGTGTAACAAAAAAGGTGGGGGCGAAGGAAAAGTTTCTCATCATCTAGGAGGAGCTCTGGGTTTGACACTCTCTAAAGATAACTATGGAACAGAGAATAATTTAGACGGGGAACCACTAGCTAAGATACTGTGGTTTTTGATTTTTGTTTTGGAGGGGTGGGTATAAAGTATATATAACTTATAAATGGGTTTAATAATAACACGAGATGTTTTGTCCTTAAGAAGAGTGCATTGTATAGGGCTTCTGAATCTCTACATCCCAGGCTCCCACTGTCTCTAAGAAAAAAAGCTCATGCAAAGAGTAAGGCGGCATGGCCAGCCAGAAAAGGATTTAAGACCACATGGTTGTTTTCAAATTGTTACTTTAAAGTTTCTGAAACTTTTTTAAACTAGGAAAAATTAAGTATTTCTCATTGATCACTCTTCAGGCTCCCTTTCAGGTTCTTCTTTCACTCATTTCTCCATAATTCCTTCGTGACTTCATTCAGTTTGATGGTGGAAACACCACCTACATGATAATCATCCCATCGCCATCCCATTCTCCCCCAAAATATCTTGCCCTCTCCCAGCCTTCTCTGTCTCAGTTGATGCTAATTGCACATTTCCAGTTGATCGGATTGAGTTTCTTGGAGGCATCCTTGGTGCCTTTTTTTGTCTTATTTCTCACAAATGTTAAAATGCATCTCATGATCTGTACTTCAAACTACACACAGCCTGACCACCTCTTTGTAACTTCAAAGGTACAGATCTAGCTCAAGCCACTATCTACTCTCACCTGGATCGAACCACCAACTCTTACTGTCCTAACAGGTGCTTGGTTCCTACTCTTCACTTTTACCCCCTCCGCACCCATTTCATTTCCAACATCACGGCAAAAGTGATGCTATTAAAACAGGTTAATACATGTCGCTCTTCTGCTCAAAATCCTGCAGTTATCCTAATTTCAGTCTAAGTCCAATACTTTTGCCATAACCTATACGGAGCCCAAATGGACTGGTCCCAATTGCCTAATTTCATCTCCTAATACTTAATCTCCATGTACTCTGCTCTAAGTACACTGCACTTGCTGGGTGTTTATTGTCTCTACCTATCCCTTCTGCATGGAACTATCTAGCAATCCATCTAATTCTCTCACCTCATTCACTCTCTGTTCAAACATCACCTACACTCTTTTCTATATATAAATTCCAAATAACCTCCAAATAACCTGAATCCCCCCTACCCAAACATATTGTTATAGCACTTATCATGTTCCAATACCCTGTACTGGGCTCTATGGTGCCTCATCCAGGTACCCCTTCAGGATTCATTCCCCCAGCTCTGGGAGCTTGGGCAGTCAATGAGTTCCTGCCAGAAACTGTCCTCAGCTGAAGAGAATATTCCTGCTCCCAAGAGGCACATTCTAGGGTTGGTCATGAATTGAGGGAGGAAATAAAAGCTTGGGCACTCGCTTCAAGGTGGAGCACTATTCAGGAGACACTCAAGCCCAAAGCTCCTGAGAGACGCTTTGTCTACACTGTCAACTCTACTCTTGGTCCAGTCCCACTTTCTTCGCTCCTCCATGGGTGTTGGTCCCAAGGGAACACCCAAATAAACTTTCTGCAGATAATTTTTCTATATTAGAGGCTATTCTCCAGATAACTGAAGCTAAGATATGTACTATATAATGTATCTGTTTAATATGTTTATTGTGCATCATTCTCCCCTAAAAGTCTGCTTCCTTAAGTCCAGACTTTACATCCCCAAACAATTGGAACATAGTATATAATAAATGGCTGTCACATAGAAGTAGTCAAACTATGAGCTGAATGGAAGAATGGACAGATTTGACATGAGGATTAAATTACATAAAGGATTAAAGTGTTCAACACAAAATGACATGTGTGTGGCATTTATTATGTAGTAATACATTTCTTTTTATTCTGTCTGATAACTTTTTGGTGCATTATAATTGATACTATGACCAGACAGTTCTCAGAAACTTGAAGATAATTTGGTCCAAGGAAACTTTATTTCCTTGTGAGAAACTTCTGCATTGATGGTGTTATATTTATATGCATAGGGTCTCTTTATACTACCAATTGAAGATCTTTTCCTTCTACTTTATATCTCTCCTCTCCCATATATTTAGGCTACCTCATTGACTCTATACCCCATTACTCAGGGACACTCATAGATTGGCTTACTCATGGCCATTCATGACCCACGTTTGCCCATGTGCACACACTCAGATTCTTTAGGAAAAAGTATATTCATTCCTGGGTTTTTCAATATTTTATCAATCATTCTATGGGTTGACTGCTTTGAGTCAGGTACTTAACTGAATCCAAGCACATGTAGCCAGATGGAGCAAAGTCAAGTGTCACAAACTGTTTAAGGCTGGGTCTGAAGTCAGAATTTGGAAAGAAGACAGGGTCCCTATAAAGAGGCTGAAAGCATAGCAGTCCTGGCAATGGACATGTGCAATGTCACCTATATTTCAAAATACCCTCAAATGCCTCACCATCATCTCTACAATTACTTCTGTGAAAGATAACTGGCACAAAAAACAGTCTGCTTTATTTTTTTGCTGTTTTACTTTTCCTTGTAACTCAACAAAACCATGATTTTATTTTACATAGCCAACTATTGCTTAAAAATGTGAGGGGATAATTATTTTAGGCACATGTAAGACCTATTTCTGACCTATCATCAATGGGAAACATACAATCTCTTCTGGTATCAGTTTAAAGCTACTGGCACTCAAACACAAAACATTCTTCATTTGTAAAATAGCTTCATGTTCAAGTTTGGCAGCCACACAAACTAAGTTCTAAACTATCAAATACTGAATTCCAAGGACACCTATTTGCTCAGTTAGATTTTTCTTTTATAATTGTGGAGTCAGCTTATAAGGAGATGCCAAGTAGAGAGCTTGTTTAGAAAGGATGGTTTTGTCAATAAGCAAATGACGTAAGTTCTGCTAAGATGCTTGGAAACATTCCACATCAGGACAGCATATGGCATGTTTTACTTGCTCTAACTATTTATATTCTGCACCCATGCTCAGAAAGTCAGGCTACGTGTGCATTTATGAAATAATAAAGTAACCCACCAATTAGCTTTCAGGAAACCCTGCTTTACTTCAGCTGCTGCCGTTTCAGAGATGGCATTCCTGCGACTGAAGGAAATGGATGAAGTGAACTAGAACCTGTGAGGAATCCTCTCCAATTGAGTTAGCATACAGACTCTTTTTCAAAGGAATCTGGTGGTTTTGGAATCGACATTTGGACTTTCATTTTTATCACCTGACTCAAAATAAAAGGTTCTTTGCACTAATGACAGAAATGTATAAGCACTTGCTTCTCAGATCATTATGAACAATAGCCACCGCTGTCTGTGGAAGGAAGGAGCTGGCTTCTGGCCAGCTTGAAATAGGGCTTCTACATTGACGGCTTCAGCTTATTGCTGAATTTAGAGTCCAAAAGGTTTCTATAGGCTCTGAATTTATGAATATGCACTTTCACATGCAGGAACAAACGGGATGTTTCTTAGACATACATTATTTCCCTCAATGTAAATTTTCACTTTATTTTTGTTGTCGTTTTGTTTTGCTTTGCTTTATAAGCCCTGGTTCCTTTTTCCTAAGTACGTGTAGTATCAGATTGTCATCACATAGAAGTAGCCTTCATTCCTCTTTGGAAGGGAGAACATCCTCTAACCAGAACAGCTGTGACAAATCAGGAAGATAAAGAGAGTGCTCTCAGACAATAAGTGCTCTCAGACAATAAGTTAGTAGCTACAATTGACTTTCTTATTTCTCTGTGTGGAGCTGAGATATCATCCATAAGTAAATGACAGCCACTAGACCAAAATGTCAGCTTCATGAGGACAAAGACACAACTCGCCTTCTTAATGGCTGTATCCACAGTGTGTAGTGTTGTGCCCACTGCAAGTACAAGCAACAGAAATATTTGTGCAGCATGTGAGTTACATTATAACTTATAACTATATCCTTTATCGATTCCTTTCATGAACACCTGGCCTGCATACAATCTTAAGAACTAAAAGTAGAAGATGATTCATTTTTTCCAAACTTTGGAAGGAGGCTAAATCATTTTCTTCTGATACACTTTTTGAATTAGGGATGATTCATGTAAAAATTCTATAATTTAGACAGATCCCTTTTCATCCTACTGTACCAAAATTATGAATTTAAGAATCAACACTCACTCTCTTTAATAACTTACTTATTTACCCATTATTAGTTTATTTTAAAAACTATCTTTGTTAAATTAACAATATTTTTGTTCCAGGCACCGTGGTTAGAAAGCACTGAACAAAGGCTTCTCTCGTGAAATTTAGTACCTCTAACCGCACTATATTTTTAAACGATAGTTGTCACATGTAATTACTATTCCATAACATGGCTTTCAGTTATGTGGATGACATCTCAGGTCTACATAAAGAAACAGAGAGGTCAACTCTATCGACTACTCTTCTTTGAGAATATGGAACTGAATCTTCCTGAATTGTTTGAACAATCCTGGGTAGAGGATATCCTTGTCTTAGCATTCTTGAAATGACAAAGACTTGATGGGTGTTTTTAGACTGTCAAGTACTGAGTCCACTTTTACTTACACAAAATATACATATAATACTTTCCAGATTCTGAAGCATTTAAAAAAATTTTTTTAACCATCATCACCCTCCCAACATCATATAAAAATGAAATAGTCTCATCTATCAATGGGAAGAGATCCTTTCTCAAATGGGTAAATTGTTAAAATGAAGTAAACACTGAGTTAAAAGGAAATGGCATTCTTTAAAATATGCTTATGACAACTATAGCAGCATAATAATTATTGAAATGCTTAGGGAACACCATGTTTCAGAAATATATATATATATGTGTATATATACACACACACACACACACACACACATATATATATATATATATATATATATAATCTCAAGGAAACATAATTAAAATAAATAAAATTCAATGTATTGTTTAAGGCTATTTTTTAGTGATTCATTATTTCTTCAAATAAATAGCACTTTTTTTTTAAAGATTTTTATTGGGGAATTGGGGGGATGGGAACAGTGCTGGGGAATTGGGGGAAGGGGAACAGACAAGTTGCTGTCGTTTTGTTCTTCAGTCTAGTTGTGGAGGACGTTGCTTCACTGGCCCAAGTTGGCACCATCATTGCGCTCTTCCCGGGCGAGGCAGATCAGTCGCCGGCTTCTGGACAGCCGCTCACTGCGGCTGCTGGCCACTCACGCTGGCTGCTGGCCACACACGGTAGCCCATGGCAACCCACTGTAGCAGGGGCCGCAGCCTACACCGTCGCCAGCGACTCACGGCAGCCCAGCTCCAGGTTGAGCTGTTGTTCAGCATCTTAGCTGTGGAGGGCAGTGTCACTGGCCCTCATATGTGGGATCCGAACCGGGGCCCTCTGGCGTCCCAAGCCAGTTCTTAACCATCGCGCCACTCGGCCGGCCCTAAATAGCACTTTTGAAGGTCATGGTATGAGAAACAGTTTGAGGGGTTATTATAACTTTGGCCTACATTTTACTAAGATAAGAAATACCTTACTTCAATAGAAAAGCTATTGACCATAATACTAATTTCTCTTAGCTGATGTTTGTAGTACAATTGCCTTAGTTGTCACTGAAATTTCAGAGATGGATATTGTTCTATCCCAAATACATAGGGGTACCGAATGATAACTAGGCTGTATTAAAATTGGGTTGTTTTTGTTTGTTTTTCACAAATAAGCAAGTTAAGAAAATATACAAACACACACACAGACACACACACACACAGACACAAACACACACTCGTTTGTCTTCACACTATTTTTATGGGATATCTTAAAGGAATAGGAAATATTGCATACTTTTTGTTCTTTCCAATTTTACTACTCACAGACTATTAACCTTCAACATGATTAAGTGGCACAAGTTAACTCATGAACACCATGGTGGAAAAGAAAAATCTCTCCAAGTTTTAAATCTATCGAAGGGCCTCATAATGAAGCAGAAAAGTAAATTTTCTTCTCAGGAAGAATTATTATTGAACCTCACTTGATGTGTCTTATGACTTCAGGCTACATCTGTAGAAGGTAGAGATTAAATATTTTTCCTACCTGTCTGAACATCCTATAATATTATATTCAAGCTTTCTAACCTAACCAAAGGATCATGGTATGAAACCAATCACGCCCATAAAAGTTTAAATCAAAATATGCTTGTGTAGTATACATTGCAAGGGAATGAAAAGCAGATCTTAGAGGAATGAACTTATGATTTGAACTTGTTTGTCTTGCAATCTTTTATGAGTGAACCAACATTATTTATATTAACTGAAAAATATGATGTAGCGAACTCTGGTTTACAAGATCGCCAGTTAATTAATATACCCCAAAAAGGCTGTTTTAGCTGTAACTATTATTAAGCTGGCTCAGTTTAAACTTAATAAATTATTATGACTCATATCAACAACCTGAAAAATCACAATTAAAAGAACATGACTAAAGACAGAAGTTAGTAACCTTACTTACTAATAACTATTTAGTTACACAAATCTACCAGTTGATGTCATAAAACTCTTCATATTAACTATTAAATTTTGAACATTATGAAACATTCATGATATAAATATGAACTCAGTGTAGGCAAACATGCATTATTTAGTAAAATTAATTAGTTTCAAAGTATAAAATGTTACTTTTGAAATTAAATTATCCTTTTTGATATAAAAAAGATTCTGTGGCAGTCTACTTGAAACTTATATCATTTAATAGGGAATTACATTCTACTCTCTGTGCTTAATTCTGTATCAGTAAAAGGCACTCAAACAATATTCATCATACTATTTAAAAATATCTAATAATGACTCTGAAAGAAAATATGAAAACTGTAAAGAAACATGCTTTATGGTATGATTGGCAGAAATAATTTTTCCCTAAAGTTAATTTTATCCAAGTAAAATAGCACAGGAAAAAAAGAAATGCTTCAAAATAGAAAATTAATTCACATTCATCACAGGTTCAACACTTGCGACAATCATTTTTAGGATTTTTTATACATGCACAGAGTTTGGCAAATATACTGTATTCTATCAGTCTGAATTTAATATTATTCTGTTATCATTAAATGCGAGGAGCATTTACTACTACAACTTTCAGGAAGTATTTACCTTTATAACACCTTAATATCGTGTTTTAAGTAGCACTGAAGTAATCCTATAATGAGCTGTTCAATAAAAACAAAAAACACCTTAGATAACTTTAGGAAAATATGAATAATATCAATATTTTGATAAAAATAAAACAATATCACTGAATTCAGAACACCTAAATATATAATGCAAATATTAACAGAACTGAAAAGAGAGACAGGCGGCAATACAATATATGGGGGACTTCACTACCCCACTGTTGACAATGGATAGATATCCTGACAGAATATCAGTAAAGAAACATTGAACTTAAACTACACATTAGACCATGTAGCCTTAACAGTTATGTGCCACACAGTCCCCCATCAGTATCAGCATAAACATTCTTCTAAAGCACTCACAGAACATTCTCCAGGACAGACCACAAAACAAATTGTAATAATTTTAAGAAAATTTAAAGCAAGCATCTTTTCTGATCATAAAAGTCCAAAAGTAAAAATCAATTACAAGAGAAAACTGGAAAATTCACAAACCGATAGATATTAAACAATATGCTGTTGAATAACTAATAGTACAAATAGTAAATCAAGAGTGAAACCAAAACATACCTTGAGACAAATGCAAACAAAATAGAACAAAACTTATGGGATGCAGCAAAAGCATTTCTAAAGGTAAGTTTATAGTGATAAATGCCTACATTAAGGAAAAAAAAAATGAAGATTTCAAATAAACAACTTAACACCTTAAGGAACTGGGAAAAAAGCAGAACAAACCAAAGCCAAAATTTGCAGAAGGAAGGAAATAAAGATCAGATTGGAAATAAATGATGTTAAGAATATGAATATAATAGAAAAGATCAATGAAACTAGGAGGGGTTCTTTTGAAAAGATAAATAAATGGATAAACCTTTAGCTAGACTAAAAAGAGAGTGAAAGAGACAGAATATTCAAATAAATAAAATTAGAAATAAAAGATGAGCTCTGATACCACA
The DNA here is from genome assembly GCF_001890085.2 of Hipposideros armiger. Classification (NCBI taxonomy): domain Eukaryota; kingdom Metazoa; phylum Chordata; class Mammalia; order Chiroptera; family Hipposideridae; genus Hipposideros; species Hipposideros armiger. Next base: position 679,649 of record NW_017731933.1, read on the forward strand.
CAAATAAAAAGGATCAAAAGAAACTACTATGAACAATTATATACCAACAAATTGAATAACGTTGAAGAAATGGACAAATTCTGAGGAACATACAACCTTCCAAGACTGAATCATGAAGAAATAGAAAATCTAAACTGACTGAATATTAGTAGTAAGGAAATTGACTCAATAATCAAACACCTCCCAAGTAACAAAAGTCCAGACCATGTGGCTTCACTGATGAATTTTACCAAACATTTAAAGAAGAATTAATACCAATCCTTCTCAAAAGGTTTATCGGCATCCATCTTCTATAAAAGGCACGTTCACCATAGCATAGCTTCAGTAAACACTCATCCGACTACTAATCAAAGGCTTCCTTTAAAATCAGCGTGCCACTTGCTCTTTAATTTCAGTTTAATGTTCACAACAAAATAGCTTTTGAGAGGTCATTTCACGATTTAGATTTGAAGTGGTGACAAAACAATAACAATCATCAACTTTTCCATGGCGCCCATTGCATGGCAAGCACTGCAAGCATTAGGTATGGTCACTAATTTAAACATCATCAAAAACAATGGTGAAGGCACTGCTATTTTCCCTATTACACACATGAGTAAACTGAGGCTCAGAGGGCTAAATGAAATCCTTAACCTCATCCAGCTCAAAAGAAGTAGAACCCGAAACAGTAGAATCAGTTCTCTTAATAACACAAAACCAACAGCATCCTGGGTGTTGCTTTGTTTTTCAAAACCTCAATGAGGTGGCATGATATTAACCTTCAGCCACAATACGAACAGGTTGGTTATGGAAGTATTTTATTATGTATAATAACCAACATATGAGAAAATGTCTTTATCTTTCTGGATTGTAAACTAAAGAAAACAGCTTGATTTGTTTTTAGATTTAACCAAATGAGCCTTTAATGACACAGGAACAATTGTCAAAAGGGATACAGAACTGCTCTCCTATTTTCTTAAGGATATTTATTTCAAAAGAAACATCTTACACATCTCCACTTTCAAAACCCTTTCAAATACACTGAAATCAGGCAGAATACTCAGGTCAAACCCTTCAAACAATAAAATAGCAGCTAAGTAAAAGAATGTTTTGCAACAGATAATGCACAACTAATCAACAGTCTTATTTTATTCTTCATTTAATCTCATTCTAAATTGAATTTATGTAGTATTACGCATATTCCAAGTGAAAACTTTTTATTTATGAATTTTTTACCAAGATATCTTTGAAGTGGTTTTTTTATATATATTGTGGATCAATTTTTTCTTTATAAAACATTTATACAATGATATCAGAAATATTATTCTCAATACCATGACACTCATAAAAATAAAACCAGAGCTACAGTACTTCATTTTTTATAATGTTTTTTACCTTTTTAATCAATTCCACAAATACTTTCTTATCTTATCAACAATAATAAACTTTATAAATTCTGCATGGCAGGAATTCGCTAGTGTAGGCAGGTTGTAAACAGACCTTCACTGATAAAGCAGTGGTTCTCTGCATTTCATTTACTTAGTATTATAATGTACACTTACGGGAATCCCAAAGAACCAAAATTCTAATGTGAGCCACAAAAGAAGAAAAACGTTTTTTCACTGAGCCACAGTGGGCCTTGACAAATATCACATTTTGCTAGTGAGCAATCTAACCTCAGAAATTTTAATAAGTAGTCAAATGCTCTCCTTAGCTGAAAAGTCACTTTGGCCATTGGTTTACATGTCTTTCATATAATGCAATTGCATCAGTTCATTCTGGGTACCAGACACTATGCCAGGGCCACACATTAAACAAGATACTGAATGTCCTTTTCTCCACAAAATCTAGGCATTCTGCCTCCTAAATACCTTTATTGACAAATGTACCACAGCAATTCCCCCTAAACATCCCATATATATCCCACAACTAGCATGAGGCTGGCCCTGATTCAACACTGAAAAACGTTGATTGTGTGCTTGTCTCAACCCACATTTAGACTTGGCGCTCCTCTGGGCAAGCCTGGTACTCAGCATAAAGCTCAGTGTCCTGCACATAGATACATAGTAAAGAAATATTTGCAACAAACTAAAAGCATTTTTTTAGGCATGTATGTGATTTGTTTGGGATGCTTCTCATATTGTACTGGAATGCATAATTACCCATGAACATAATCTAGAGTAACACATTTACAACTTAAGCATGACATTAATGAGTTATTGTGAAACAATCACTATTTGCCATTATTTCAACTTTCTCTACAGTCTCAGAAACCACACTTGATAAAGGGTGGCAGTGACCATCTCCGGGCTTCATAAATTGAAAATGCATGGTTGGAAATTAGCTATTTGATTTCCAATGTTACAGAAAAGCCTGTGACATTTTCCACCATTTCACGTATGGACAAACTGGAGAGGTGAATTGACTTTATCAAGAAAAAAACGGGCAAATAAAATGGCTTGTCACTGCTATTTACCTGATTCTTGTGTTTCTTGCTCTTAAGCAGGGCTGTTGCTTTAGAAGCTAAGCTTTTGCTACTATATGCCATGTCATCAACCCCAATTTCACTTATTATGACTAAGAAATCAATTTAATGTCCTTTTTTACTTCTGTGTGATTTTATCGGTGTATTTATAGATGCAATTTATTTGAGAGATTTTTTTAAATTTTCAGTTCTAGCGTTTGACTTTCCAGATATCTATAGGCAAAAGAGCACTTAACTAGAGACCTCAATTCTTTCGCTGACCAGGAGAGCTCACGGGCATGTGACTTTACAAAAGCCATTTACACTCTGATCATCAGTTTTTGTCAGAACCTGTATTAAAGACATTTTATCTGCATCAGGCTATTGTGAAGACCACCTGAGATAATTCCTAGGAAAACATCTCTGTAAATGATAAAATCTTCTACCCCTATAAGGTATAATAACATATAATAGATTCCCTTACCAACACAATACAATTTTTACACTATATTTGTGTAAGTAGTTTTGGTACACATTAAATTTATGACCGGGAGTTGTTGTTGTTTTTTTCTATGTAACAGCTGTATATTTGTTGGTCCTGCTAATTAAACTTTTCCTGATGGCCTTGAAACACTGGCTCTGCAGATTAGCTTTGAAATTTAGTTTGCTCTCCCCTGTTGATGCCCCTGCATTTTGATCATGTCCAAATTGTTAACTTCCTTCACTATTCTGAACATTACCAAGAAAACGGAATCATTTATTGTTCTATCTATACCTACAATACTGTCTTCCTGAAAGTTTATGACTTCCAAGTTTTTGTCAGAATATCAGGGAAACTTACCCTCTTCAATATTTAAATTGATTTCAGATTTGTTTTTCTACTCATTTAAAACTGAGTTCAACAAAAATTCTTTCCTTGAGTATCCTTGTTCATCAGCAAAAGAAGTAACATATATAATATTATTTGGCCTGGGGGGATTTGATCTGTGAGGTTTCTCATTCCAGGGTCTAGGTTAAGTAGATACAATTGATGTGGTCTGTAAATTTCAGTGCAAGATCAAGGATAATCTTAAAAATAATTTATGTAATTTAAAAGTAGTTTTCTGGTAATTTTTTAAACTACATATACTATAATAAGCAAAATAACTTGCAGAGTAGCTTAGACATTTATAATTTCATTATGTGAAAATGAGCGGTATTAGGAATTTAACAATATTATATTTTCTTGAGATTTTAAAATGAGGGTATTTAATATTATAAAACCAATTCTCATAGTGCTTAACCTAAACTTTTATTTTTCAAAATATATTTAAATAACTACATGGAATTCACTGGACCTTAAAATGGAGCTAGTTTCATGTCTTGGCCACTGCGAATAAAGCTGCAGTGAACATAGGGGTACATATATGTTTACAGATAAATGTTTTCAGATTTTGGGGGAGATATACAGAAGAGGGATTTTGGGGTCATATGGTAATTCCATTCTTAGTTTTTTGAGGAACCTCCACACTGCCTTCCATAGTGGCTGTGCCAATATAGATTCCCACAAGTAGTGTATGGGGGTTCCTTTTTCTCCACAGCCTCTCCAACACTTGTTATTACTTGTCTTGTTGATAATAGCCATTCTAACTTGGATAGATGATTGGCTAAAGAAGATGTGGTACATAAATACAATGAAATATTGCTTGATAATAAGAAAAGACTAAATACTGCCATTTGCGACAACATGGATGAACCTTGAGATCATCATGCTAAGTGAGATAAGTCAGACAGAAAAAGTCGAGAACCATATGACTTCACTCACATGTGGGATATAAAACTGAAAGCAACAGGAACAAGACAAACAGATAAACAAAAACTCATAGACACAGACAGCAGTTTAGTGATTACCAGAGGGTAAGAGGGGAGAGGGGTGGTATAAGGTGAAGGGGATCAAATATATGGTGCTAGAAGGAGAACTGACTCTGGGTGGTGAACACACAATGTGATATATAGATGATGTATTATAGAATTGTACACCTGAAACCTATGTAACTTTACTAACCATTGTCTCCCCAATATGCTTTAATAAATAAATAAATCAAATGGAGCTGTTTTTACGGACTGTATTTTCAAAAGATTATGTATTTTCATAAAATATGTAAAAGTTATGATGAGTAATGCTGGAAAGTCAACATTACAAATCTAGCCAGGCTACATCTAATAACAATAACTGCAGCAACTCAGAATACATTCTGAAAAGCCAAACTAAAACATAAATTATAATATTACTTGAGACCTGAGTCAGTATAAAGTTCCCTGGCTACCTTTAATCTGAAGCACATAGATTTTTAGGAATGCAGAGCCTCAGGTTGTAACAAAGAGGTTTTGGAATAAGGGCTATGGGGAATCTCCCTCTGTCCCTCTGTCCTTCTCTCCCCCGCACCCTCTCCCTATATCCCCCATGATTATGATATACAGCCTCATTTGACAACCGCTAATCTAGACACCAGAGAAAATATTAAGCTTTGAACTAACTACTTCAGTAGGTAACTGACGTAACTTTCAATTGATCTGTTACTTTGTACAATGTTGAGTTATCACTCATGCCTCAGAATCAATGTGGGGTGAGACAAACCCAGAGTAAATATATCCTCCCAGACAAGGTTATTTTCAAAAAACTCTCATTAAGGTTATTGGAGAAATTCAGTCTCCATAGAATACCAGAAAACACTCCCCTATTGAATGTAAGTTTAATAAAAAACATCTAATTTTTTTTCAGCAATATGTCCAGTGACCAAAACATTGTAATACATTTTCCATATTTTCTTTATTTAAAAGCAACAGCAAAAACATGTAAGTAAACAGACCTGGCAAATGGGGAAAGACATATACTATTTGAGATGTTCAGTAAAAGTTTCCTGATTTTACTGGAGACAAAAATATGACAATATTAAGAGTCAAATATGAAAAAAAATTATAAACTCTGACATTCTCAAATTAAATTTGGCAGGTTATACCAACATTGGACACCAGAAAAGTGGTCTAAATTTACATGTACTTGCCATTAATACATTCAGAAGAGTTCCTGGTTACAGTGACACAACAATAGTATTTTAAACACTATTTTTAATTCCTTCAGCAAAAAAGAAACAATGCGATTTCTAACTAAATACCCGAATTTATATTAGCTGTTCCTCGAGCAGTTTAGACCTCCCCTAATTATTGCTTAGTTTTCTTTCTTTCTTTTTCTGTATTTATTGTGCTTATGTGGTTTGTTTCAAAAAGTATCATTAAAAAAATAAAAACAAAAATAAAAGGAAGCTATCCACATGGCGTATTAAACATACTTATCTGTGCCCTTTATTGTCAGACTCAGCTTATCACTGATAACCCTCACTTAAGCAAACTTGTTAATATGTTAACACTGTATACTTGTTTTCAGCACCAAACTAATTATGAATCCAGACGTACAGGGTACCACAGCATAGCTGCTCAGGCCATTAGTTGATTTTAATTAAATGCAAGTCTTCCAGTGATCAAGGGCTAATTAATTTTTAACCCAACAATAAATTAAAGAAAATTCCTCCACTAATGATGAACACACCTATATTTTATCATTATATAGCTATTCATATATATTACATAATTTGGTTCTACATAAATGAGAAATGAACTACTCATTAGACTCTATTTTGACCAGTTATTTTATTTTATTTTTTTTTTGTTTTCCTTTTTGATATACTTTGGCTTTTTTTGTTAGTATTGAAACCAAGAAAATAAACTGTGGGTTTATTTATAGAGCTGCATTGTGACTCAAATAAAACAGGAGCCTCGCTCCTCTCCTTCTGTGTATTTGGTTAGGGAGCCTTGTATTAAAATATAACCCCCTGCTCCATACACACTTTCAAAGTAGACTCCAAGCCAAGTTCCTGTTGTATTCTCTTGGAAAAATTATTCATTAAAATAAGGCAAGGAAGAAGAGCTGCCACGAGACAAAAGCAGTGCCTTTTTCCCCAATATTTTATTGAGGTAATAGACTCATAGCATTTAACACCTTAGCTGTTTTTAAGTGTACTGTTCAGTGGTATTAAATACATCCATAATGCTGTGCTACCATCACCACCATCTAATTCTAGAACTTATTTCATCTTGTAAACCTGAAAATCTACGCCCATTGAAACATCACTTCCCATTAGCTGCTTCTGGGCAGCACCTTGCAGCCACCGTTATACCCTCTGCCCCTATGATTTTGACAATTCTAAGTAACTTGTGTAAGTGAAGTCACACAGAATTTACCTTTTAGTGACTGACTTATTTCACTTTGCTAATGTCCTCAAGGTTCATCCATGTTGTAGCATATGTCAGCATACCCTTCCTTTTTAAGGCTGAATAGCATTCCAAAAAAATAACTCAATTAAAAAATGGCAAAGAACCCTGACTCAACATTTTACCAAAGAAAACATACAAATACAGGAATAAGAAAGAGTGGTCAACATAACTAATCATCAGGGGCATGCCAAAAAACAAAACAAAAGAAAAACCAGAAAACAAAAACCACAATGAGATACCATCTCCATCCATTCATCCATTAGTATGGCTACTATTTAAAAAAAATGAAACAAAACAAAATACCAAGTGCTGGTGAAGATGTGGAGAAAGTAGAACTCTTGTTCACTGTTGCTGGTAATGGAATCTGATACAGTTGCTACAGAAAATCATATGGAAGTTCCTGAATAAGGAACAAAACTATCATGCAATCCAGCAATCCCACTTCTGGGTCTATATCCAAAGGGAATGAAATCATATCTCAAAGAGATATCTTTACTCCCATGTTCATTGCAGTATTATTCACAATAGCCAAGGTATGGAAACTTATATATCCATTGACAGATGAATAAAGAAAGTGTGGTGTGCTGAGGCGGGGGTTCATAGGGGGTACGGGGGTGCCATACTGTTCACCCTTAAAAATGAAGGAATTCCTGTTATTTGTGACAACATGGATGAGCCTGGGGGACATTTGCTGAGTGAAGTAAGCCAGACAGAGAAAGACAAAAGCTGCATTGTATCACTTAAATATGTAATCTATAAAAAAGTAATTGCAAGGGCTGGAAGGGTGGGGGAAATAGGGAGAGGATGGCAAAAGTGTATGAACTTTCAGTTATAAGATGTAAACGTTATGAAAATCTAATGTATAACATGGTGACTATAGTTGATAATGTATTGTATAATTGAAATTTGCCGAGAGTAGAAGTTAGGTGTTCTAAACAAAAAAATAAAAAAAGGTAAATATACAAAGTAATGGATGTGTTAATTAACTTGATGGGGGAATCTATTCACAGTGTATACAATGTATCAAATCATCACATTGTATACTTTAAATATCTTACATTTTATTTATTAATTATATCTCAATAACAATGAAAAAAAAGCAGAATAGGGTGGGGGCGGGAAGATCAGAGAAGTGAGTTGTGTACCAGGTATGTGCCAGTTACCAGCTAATTACTCTGTATTATTTACAATACTTCATTTCAGCTTCCCAGCAACCCTGAAATTTTGATATCCTTCTTCCAATATTAAAGGCACACAGTCCCAATTTCCTGGCTCTGCTATTTACTATAGTTGTGTGAGATCTGTTAGGGGAATTTGGATGATGGGTACACAGGACCTCTTGGTGCTATTTTCACTATTGTGCATCTATAATTATTTCAAAATAAAATGTTAGAACAATTTAAAAGATCTCATCATTTTCAAACAGAGATAATATTACATCTGCCTTTCCGATGTGGATGCTTTTTGTTACTTTTTATTGCCTGTCTTGGCTAGAACTTGTAGTCCTATGTTGAATAGAAGTGGTAAACTTGGGAGCCTTAATTTGTCACTGGTCTTAAAAAGCTTTGTGTTTCACCATTATGAGTTTTGCTGTGGGATTTTCATATATGGCTTTTATTATATTGAGTTCTTTTCTATTCCTGGCTTAAGTATGTTTTATCATGAAATGGTTTTGGATTTTGTCAAATGCTTCTCTGCAACAATTGAGACAACTGTGTTTGTGTGTGTGTGTGTGTGTGTTTCATTTTGTTCATGTGATCAATTACATTTCCATAAATTGAATGACTCTTGCATTCCAAGGATAAATCCCACTTGGTCATGGTGTCTAATTTTTTTAATATGTTGCTGAATTTGGTTGGCAAAATGTTGAGGGTTTTTGTATCATTGTTCTTAATTGATACTGGGCTGTATCTTTTTTTGTAATGTCCTTGTCAAGCTTTGCTATCAGGGTACATCTGTCCTCAAAGAATGAGTTAAGTGTCTCCTCATTTTTCAATTTTTGAAATATTTGAGAAGAATGGGTGTTATGTTTTCTTTCAATGTTTGATATAATTCAACATTGAAGCCATAAGGTTTAGGCCTTTTCATTACTGGGAGATTTAGGTTACTGACTCAATCTCCTTACTAGTCACAGGTCTACTTTCATTTCTGATTTTAGTAATTTATCTTCTCTTTTTTTCCTGATTCATCTAGCTAAAGGCTTGTCAATTTTGTTAACCTTTTCAAAGGCCCAACCTTTGGCTCCATAAATATGTTCTATTGTTTTACTATGTTCTATCGTACTTATTTGTGTTCTAATATTCATTATTCCCTGCCTACTGTTAGCCTTGGGTCATTCTTCTTCTTCCAGTTCCTTAAGTTATAAAGTTAGGTTCCTGATTTGAGATACTTCTTGTTTTTTAATGTGTTTATAGCTATAAAGTCCCCCCAAACACTGCTTTCACTGTGTCCTATAAGTTTGGACATGTGGTGTTTTCATTTTATCATTTTTTCTAATTTCCTTGCAATTTCTTCTTTGACTCAGTTGTTACATGACTGTTGTTTAATTTTTACAAACTTGTGGGTTTTCCATTTTCCTATTGTTACTGATTTCTAACATTAGCCTGTTGTGGTATAAGAAGATACTTTGCATATCTATCTTTTATACCTATTGAGACTGAGTTGGCAGTTGAACCTAAGATCTGTCTTGGAAAATGTCCCATGTGTACTCACGATGAATGTCTGCAGTGAGTTGCGTAGAGTGTTCTGTGTCTGTTGCATCCAGTTAGTTCACTGTTTTGTTCAAGTCCTTTAGGTTTCTCATCTTCTGTTTATTTTTTAATACATTGTTGAGGGTGAGGTATGGAAGTGTCCAATTATTGTAGAACTACGTATTTCTTGCTTGAATTCTGTTGATTTTTAATTCATACATTTTGATGGTCTGTTAATATGTGTTTATAATTGTTTTATTTTGTCTTCTTGATGTATTGAATCTTTTATTACCATACAGTTCCTTCTTTGTCTCTTACAAACTTTTTCTTTTTTAATTTAAAGTCCAGTTTGTCTGATATTAGTATAGCCACTTCTGTTTCCTTTTGGTTGTTATTTGTGTGGAATATATTTTCCCATCCTTTTATATTCAACTTATCTGTGTCTTTGAATCTAAAGTAATCCTCTTAATGAATAGCATGCAGATCATTTTAAAAAAATATATCCATTTTTCTAATCTTTGTCTTCTGGTTAGAGAGTTTATTCCATTTATATTCAAAATAATTACTGAAAACAGAGGGACATGTTATTATGCTATTTGTTTTCCATATGTCTTACAGCTTTTTTGTCCCTCATTTTCTGAATTACTGTCTTCTTTTGTGTTAGTTTTTGTTGTTGTTTGTTTATAGTGAGTCATTTATATTCCTTTGCTAGTTCCTTTATGTGTACTCTATAGCTATTTTTTTTCAAGGTTACCATTGGGATTACATTTAACATCCTAAAGTTGTAATACTCTAATTTGAATTTACACCATCTTAACTTCCTTAACATATAAAAACTCCGTTCCTTTACATCCCATCCTCAACCCTTTCAGTTGTTACAAAATTGTATCTTTCTACAATGTAGGACCAAAAACATAAACTAATAATTCTTTAAAGTACATTAGTGTCTGAAATTATGTAGAAAAAAACACATAATTGTGGAGGGTAAAACAAGTTTAGGCTAATTTAAAAAAAATGTATTGGCCTCCTAAATATGTAAAAAGCATAAACTGTAGTTATAAACTATTGTTAAAATAATACACATTTTTATAATTCTCCTTGTAAATTTGAGAAAACTGCTGATAATCTCATTGAGGTTCCCTCATACCATGAGCTGTTTCTCTCATGCTTATTTGAAAATTCTCTCTTTTTCAAAATTTTTGTGTCTTATTGTGAATCCCTGAGTTCATTTTACTTGGAGTCTGTTGAGTTTATGGAATGTCTATTTTTATTTTTTATTTAAATTTGGGAAGTTTTCAGTCATTATTTCCTTAAATATTCTTTTCCCCTCTTTCCTCTCTTCTTCTGAGGCTCTCAGAATGCATGTGTTGGCTTATTTGGTGGTTCCTCACAGTCCTTAGGTTCTGTTTTCTTTCCATCAATCATTTCCCTCTCTGTTCCTCAGACATAAAAATTTCCTGGTCCTATCTTTACAATTGATGGTTGTTTCTTCTGCCTGGTTAAGTCTGCCTTTGAATCTTTCTATTGAACTTTTCCATTCAGTTACTATACTGTTCAGTTCCAGAATTCCATTTTGGTTTCTTAAACTTTTCTACATCTTTATTCTGTTTCCATTTTGTTCATATGTTATTTTTCCTAATTTTCTCCACATAGTTCTTTAGTTCTTTGAGCACCTTTAAGACAATCTTTAAAAAGACTTTGTCCAGTAGATCCACCCTCAGGTCTTTTTCAGAGACAGTTTTTGTTGGTTTATTTTTTCCCGCTGAATATGCCATACTTCCCTGTTTCTCTGCATTGCCTTGTGTTTTGCTGTTGATGTCAAAATCTGGACACTTTAATAATATGCAGACTCTGGAAATCAGATTCTCCCCCCTTCCCTAGGGTTTGCCATTTCTCATTTTCTAATTTTCTTTTTTATTTTATTTATTTACTTTTAATTCTTGTAGGTTGTCTCTCTGATGTGAGCCTTAAGGTGGTCTCTGGTCTTCTATCAGCCTGCATTTCTTTGTGCATGTTGGTGACTTTCTAATTTCCCCATTGTTTTTGAATGTTTGGCTCTTTAATGTTTAATGTTTTAATATTTGGCTTCCAAAAGGAAAAAAAAATGAAGAAAGGAAAATATGAGTGTCTACCTTGTACTGGTGATGGGGGATGCATAGGTGCTAGTATGCTAAGAGCTGAAATTAAGCTAAGTTAATTGAAATTTACAGTTCAAGCCTCCCTTTGGAAGTTAAATCCCAACAAAAAAAATAAAATCCAGAATCTCAACATAGTTACATCAGAAAGATTCTGCCAGTGCAGTTGTGTAGGTGGAAGACAGATTCCGAGTGCTTCCTACTTGCTATCTTCCTCTAAAGCAGCGGTTCTCAACCTGTGGGTTGTGACCCCTTTAGGGGTTGAATGACCCTTTCACAGGGGTCAACTAAGACCATCGGAAAACAAAAAGATATTTACATTACAATTCATAACAGTAGCAAAATTACAGTTATACAGTAGCAACGAAAATAATTTTATGGTTGGGGGTCACAACAACATGAGGAACTGTATTAAGGAGTCGTGGCGTTAGAAAGGTTGAGAACGCTGCTCTAAAGGGATGCTTTCTGTCTTAAAGCAATGTTGCTTTTTTGAGGCATCATTCTTCGCAACAAACTTTCTACAAAGTTTTAGACCTGCGTTATGGGTCACATACAGAGTACAGATTTTTCAAGTTCAAAGGCACAGAAGACTATGGAAAAAAGCAAAGACCAAGTAACAAACATCAAAACCAATATTATATTGTTGGATACAATGTATGTGGTAAAGATATAAAAACATGCCCAGCCATAAGACATAGAACTTCAGGATAATGGTGGTGCCTGGGGAGAAAGGCCAGGAAAATGACAAAGAGCAGATAAGTAGAGTTTGTGTGTGTGTGTGTGTGTGTGTGTGTGTGTGTGTGTGTGTGTGTGTGTATATATATATATATATATATATATATATATATATATATATATATTCTTTTTTTTTTCCCCCCAAAAGAGAGGTTTAAAGGCTATCTGGAAAATTGACGCCTCTTTTTTTCTGAGAAGTGATAATTGGTTATTAGCTATACTATTTTCTAACATCATATTGTTATAATATTATTATAAATAAAAATAAAACAAGTATAATAAAGAATATTAAATTTTTCAAATATCTATTATTAAGGATAGTGTTGGGGAAATCACTTTGACTTGCTGATCAAGTTGACACAATTATCTCACAAATCAGCAAGTTTTTGATTGAGCACATCGTTAAAATAATTAAAATATGTAGGCCACAAATGGATTGTTTTTGTCAGTCTAATAACTCATTAGAAATAGTAGTTCATACATATGATTGATAGCTTAATGCTAAAGCATGATCATGAAGAAATAAAACCAAGTTCACTAGAATAACTTCATCACTCTGATTCATTTGGTCTCTAAATCTCTTACCAGTGTTCATTTGCCCCACAAATGCTCCTGATCTATAGCATTAAATTGGAGCTTTGAGCTAGTAAATAGGGAACAAAAGGAAATGCTGCTTTTTTGTTTTAGTTATCCTGTTGTTCAGTATTGTCTTACATTTTTACTGATGCAAGGGGTTATAAAACAATTATTTTAATTTTGGTTGTCATTCAAAAACAGGTAATAAGAATTGTCATTTCTATTATCCAGACGTACCAAGCTTGACCCCACCTCAGGGACTTTGTACATGCTATGGCTTCTACCTCAGGTTCTTTTCCTCAGACTCTTATAGCGGATTGCTCCTTCTAACAACTGAGGTTGATGTATAACTGCCTCAGAAAGGCCTCTTTCTTAGCCCCTGCCAAGTTCTCTCCTTTTCTCACTCATACTCTGTCCATTACCTTGTTTCATTATCTTCCTAGCCTTTGCTATCTGAACTTAAGTGTATATTCATATATCAAGCAAGTACTGTTTTTAGAGTGGAAGGAAGATAGCAAAAAAAGTAGAAGAAGGTAATTTTGATGAACTAAGTTAGAGAAAGATTGTTTTCTGACTTTCTGATAATGTTTGGGCATTCCATGCCATTCACCAAAACAATAAATACCAGAGCCAGAGCAGCTTTGGAGAAGTAAATTAGAATCATTTTTATCAGGTTTGATGTCAGGAAGCTAAACAGAAAATTTATAAAGCATCTATATTTGCAATTATTGATCTGCAATCCTGGAAGTTAATTAAGGGTAGGGATAAAAATGTTGGCGGTCCTACAATGGAGAAAGTAATGGAAACCACGGGAGCGAGTGAGAGCACGCAGGGAGAATACAGCCTAAAAGAGAAGATGAGCAGGGACAGCGCTTCGAGGTAGATGAGCAAATCGAGGTCAGTATATGAACTGCGGAGCAGGGAGGTAACAAACAATTGATATTCTGGTAGTCAAAGTGAAAGACTATTTTAAAGATGTGACATCAGTCAGTTTAGAGGAATACTAAAAGCTGATAGGTTGGGGAATTAGATGGTCTTTGGTGATCATAAACAAAAATTGAATCTGAGTCTTAACCAGACTGATACCAGTGAATATAAAACTGATTCAGTTTTTTGTTCGTTTGTTTTGTTTTGTATTTTTGGCCCATGCGAGGATCAAAACATCAATCTTGGTATTATCAGCACCAGGCTCTAACCAACTAAGCTAACCGGGCACCCGGTGAATATAAAAGTGAAACAATGAGTGGTAAGGATATGGGCAAAAAAGTTCATAAGATGCTATTTGTGATTAATTTGATGTAAAGAAAAGGGAGAAGTAAAAAACTGCACCGAGGTTTTTGCGATAGGATATTGAGTTCTTGTTCCATCAACAGATGCAATAAATTCAGATGTATGAATAATTTGCAATGATTGTAAACACTGAGCAACAAACGGAAATAATGTAATAGTACACGTTTATTTAATCCAGATAATCCTCTTTAAAATTCTAAAGATAGCCAAAAGTCACATGAAAAGATGCTCAACATCACTAATCATCAAGGAAATGCAAATCAAAACCACAGAGAGATAGCCTCACACCTATCAGAACGGCTGTTATGAAAAAGACAAAAAAAAAAAAAAGTGTTGCTGAGGGTGTGGAGAAAAGGGAACCCTTGTGCACTGTTGGGATTGTAAATGAGTGCAGCCACCACGGAAAACAGTATGGCGAGTCCTAAAAAAATTAAAAATATAACTACTGTACAACCCAGTAATCTCAACTCTGGGTATTGACCTGAAGAAAAACAAGAAACATAATTTGAAAAAATATATGCACCCCTATGTTCACTGCAGCATTGTTGTAATAGCCAAGATATGGAAGCAATGTAGGTGAGCATCAATAGATGACTGGATAAAGAAGAGGTGGTACATATTTGGAACGGAATATAACTAAGCCATAAAAAAATGAAATCTTGACATATGTAATGAAATGGATGGATCTAGAGAATACGATGTTAAGTGAAATAAATCAGATGAAGATAAATATTGTAAGCTTTCACTCATACATGTAATCTAACAAAACAAAACAAAACAGAAACCAGCTCATAGATAGAGAATAAACTGATGACTACAAAGGGGGTGGGGAAAGTGGGGAGCAGGCTTCGGGTGGAAAAGGCGAAGGGGATTAAGAAGTGCAAACTTCCAGCTATAAAATAAGTCACAGGAATGTAATGTACAGCACAGGGAATAGAGCTGGTGATAATGTAGTAACTATGTATGTTGGCAATGGTTATCAGACTTAATGTAGTGACCAAGTTGCAGGGTACATAAATGTTCAATCAGTATGTTGTACACCTGAAACTAATATCATATTGTATGTCAACTATAATTAAGAATAAATAAAAAAATAAAATTCTATAACTTGATATACTAAAAGAGATAAAGTAATAGTACATAACTTATAACAATTATAACTCAACAGAAAATAATTCTTTAATCAATTCTTGGTATAGCAGTTATTATTAATTTCTAACAAAAACATTCACCAGATAATTCAATGCTATTAAATAGAGCCTTTCACCATTTTCCTAGAATCTTAGGTGAATAAATTTAATGGACTCATTCATTCTGGTTTGTCTAGGGAATAAAAGTATAATAACTTCTTGAGACTATATAAACACATCCAAAATGAAAGGGAGATTTGAAATTAAAGTACAAATTACTCATCTCAGTATTTGAATATATCAGATGAAATATGTCCTTTAAGAATGAAGAACTATAGACAAATCAGAATTTCAGATATGGAAAATATCTTTAAATTTCATGCAGTAGTATTACCTTTTCTTTTCTGTTGCCACTGAAATAATATTAAAAATACCGTGAGGGCCGGCCAAGTGGCACATTGGTTAAGAGCTGGCTTGGGACGCCAGAGGACCCCGGTTCGGATCCCACATATGAGGGCCAGTGACACTGCCCTCCACAGCTAAGATGCTGAACA